>NW_022449772.1:0-1559 GCF_009761245.1 Sapajus apella | reverse complement strand
ACAGCTTTTAGAAGAAAAGTGTTTCCAACTCGCTGAATCTAAACATATATGTAACTTCCTAAGGTGAACGAACACACAGCACAGAAGATTGAAACAGACGTTTCTCCTGTGGTTTAGATTCCATCTTACCGATAATTCTTATGAGCCTGTATAGGGCTGGAAATATCTCTTTGATATTTCTCCAAAGAAAGTGTTTCTCAATTGCTCCATTCAGACATCTGTTTACCTCTGTATGTTGAATATACACCTTGATAAACATTCTGGTACATAGCTCCGTTTTTGTTTTGGAGCCAGATATTTCTCTTTACATCCTCTACTCCCATGACTCAGGGATATACAAACGAAGCTTTTAGAAGAAACGTGTTTCTAACCCGCTAAATCTAAACACAGATGCAACTTCCCAAAGTAAACAAACACATTGCAGAGAAGATTGAAACAGACATTTCTCTTATGGTTGAGATTCGGTCTTACCGCTTATTCTTATGAGCCTGTATACGACTGGAATTATCTCTTTTCAAACTCTCCAAAGAAAGGGTTTATCAACGGCTACATGCACACATCTGTTTACCTCTGTAAAGTGAATATACACCTTTACAATCGTTTTGCTTCATAGCCCCGTTTTTGTTTTAGAGCCATATATTTCTCATTACTTCCTATACTCCCATGGACTCAGGAATTTCCAAACGCAGCTTTTAGAAGAAAAGTGTTTCTAACTCGCCGAATCTAAACATAGATGCAACTTCCGAAGGTGAACGAAAACACAGCAGAGAAGTTTAAAACGGACGTTTCTACTGTGGTTTAGCCGCGATCTTACCGCTAATTCTTATGAGTGTGTATATGGCTGGCAATATCTGTTTCCAGATTCTCCAAAGAAAGGGTTTCTGAACTTCTACATTCACACATCTCTTTAACACTCTAAGTTGAATATACTCCTTGACAATCATTCTGCTATATAGCTCCGTTTTTGTTTTAGAGCCAGATATTTCTCATTACATCCCATACTCCTATTGACTCAGGAATATCCAAACGCAGCTTTTAGAAGAAACGTGTTTCTAACTCGCTGAATCTAATCAGATGCAACTCCCTAAGTTGAACGAACACACAGCAGAGAAGTTTGAAACAAACTTTTCTCCTGTGGTTTAGATTCGATCTTACCGCTAATTCTTAAGAGGCTGTTTATGGCTGGAAATATCTGTTTCCAGATTCTCCAAAGAAAGGGTTTCTCAACTGCTCCATTCAAACATCTGTTTAACTCTGTAAGTTGAATACACACTTTGCCAGTCATTGTGCTACATAGCCCTGTTTTTGTTTTATAGCCAGATAGATCTCATTACTTACTATACTCACATGGACTCAAGAATATACAAACGCAGCTTTTATAAAAAAAGGGTTTCTAACTCGCTGAATCTAAACACAGGTGCAACTTCCTAAGGTGAATGAACACACAGCAGAGAAGTTTAAAAAAGACGTTTCTCCTGTAGTTTAGACGTGATCTTTCGGCTAATTCTTATGAGCCTCTACATGGCTGGAAATATCTCTTTCCAGATTCTCCAAAGAAA
>NW_022449771.1:0-1559 GCF_009761245.1 Sapajus apella | reverse complement strand
AAATTCCTCAGGGTCCTAAAAGGAAAAGCCTCCGGAGGTAAGTCTGGTCTGGGCCTGTGTCGGGGGACTGACGAGTCATTTCAACTCCAACCTGGCAAGCCTCACCGAGACGTCGCTTGAGGCTTCTGGTAGCTGGTGCAGGGGGTACCAGCGTTCGCTTCTGGTGGCTGTCATAATGGGTGGCAGCCTTCTGGTAACTGGTGCAGAGGGTACCAGTGTTCGTTTCCGGTAGCTGGTGCAGAGGGTACCAGCGTTCGCCCCTGGTAGCTGGCATAGTGGGTGGCAGCGTTCGGTTGTTTTCCGTAACCTCTGTGTGAGTGAGAGAGTGGGTGTGTATATATGTAGTCCCACGGCTGAAAGGCTACTGGGCTTGTGTGGGCCTTCACCCGCAGTTCCACTGGGGCGTCGTAGGGCATAACGGTGATTCACCTCAGAGCTGTCCTCCTTGGACTTCCATCCTGAGGTGACCAGGCCCGGGGATTATACGGGTACACCTTAGCCAAGACGCCCCTGAAAATTCTTCCGAGAAAGTGGCCGGGCAGGCATCTGACTGGTCTCCCCTCTGGGGGGCACCCACCCTTTGTCTGTCACTCTTGTATGTGGTCCTGTCTCGTCTGTAAATTTGTCAGTTTTATTAGACTCCTGCTAGCAGACATACACTGGTTCAGGCCATCTTCCCTTGAGGTAGGAGATATCTTACAGTGGTTGACGGACCACTGGATGCAGGGAACTTTTATTGATTACACCCCAGCAGAAATTACTCTTTTCTCCTTTTTCCTCATCTTCTTCTTCTATCACTGAGGCCTCACTCTTTCTTCCTTTGCCATGTGGCAGATAGTCTTAACTCTAGTTGTCTTTAATCTCTTCCTTGTTTTGGTCATTGTGGCCTGTAAATTCTCCCAGCCACCTCCACCGGGAAAAGAGTACTTTTGCCTGTGCTGGGTCAGATTCCAGGTCGGGGAGGCCGTTGTGCCCTCGACACCTTGGAGGTAGCTTCTTTGGAGCTTGTGTGGAACAAAACCCTAGATCAGAGTTTACGGGTGCTCTTTCTCAGGCTGGGATGGAAAATAGGTAACTGCTTATTCTGCCAGGAAAGTGTGCAATGTTATGGGCAGTGCCCAACGGTGCATCACAGAAAGGCATATTGGCACTATTCTGGATGTTGGGAGGTAGAATGTCACCGCCCCAGTAAAAACTGACTGGCAGCACTTCTGCACACTCTACCGGGTGTGGTGGGTCCAAAACACACATCCGGTAGACCTCTTAGTCCACCTGTTTGTCACTTCCCGACCTTTCCGAAGCAACTGGCCATTAAAAATGTATAAGGGGGAGGATTATGCCCGGGCAGCGCTAAACCTCCATAGTGCTTATTCTCGCCAGTTGTGGTTTGCGGGGAAAAAAAGACCTCCGCCTTACCTTGGCCCCTACCCCCTGTTCCTCTGACTAGGACTAGGAATAAACCCTAAAATCCAGTTGTCTGGTCCTTGCAGGACCTGGCTGCAGAGGCCCTGCTAAAACCTGCTTTAAAGAGGGCCAAATTTTAAATTTGAGGCTTTCCA
>NW_022449770.1:322-1559 GCF_009761245.1 Sapajus apella | reverse complement strand
TGTAAAATCATCTTGTGGAGTTAAATTGATGTGTGTGTGCAGAGGTTCTGAAAACTTTTCTTCGGGTAACCTGGAAACAGATATTTCCAGCCTTACACAGGCATTTAAGACCTAGCAGTCAGACTGCGTTTAAAACACAGGATAAACTTCAAGTTCAAACTGCTCTGCTTTGTGTTCGTTCACCTTAGGAAGTTGTGTCTATGTTTAGACTCAGCGAGTTAGAAAAACGTTTCTTCTAAAATCTGCATTTGGATATTCCGGAGTGACTGAGACTAAAGGCTGTAATGAGAAATATATTACTCTAAAACAAAAACGCAGCTTTCTAGCAGAATCGTTGTCAAGCCGTAAAATCATCTTATGAAGTTAAATTGATGTGTGTGTGCAGAGGTTCTGAAATATTTTCTTTGCGGAATCTGGAAACAGATATTTTCAGCCTTACCCTGGCATTTGAGACCTAGCATTAAGACTGCGTGTAAAACACAGGAGAAACCTCTAGTTCAAACTGCTCTGCTTTGTGTTCGTTCACCTTAGGAAGTTGCATCTATGTTTAGCTTCATCGAGTTAGAAACACGTTTCTTCTAAAAGCTGCGTTTCGGTATTCAAGAATGACTGAGACTAAAGGCGGTAATGAGAAATATCTTGCTCTAAAACAAAAACAAAGATATCTAGCAGAATGGTTGTCAAGCTGTGCAATCAACACACAGAGTTAAACTGATGTGTGTTTGCAGCAGTTCTGAAATCCTTTGCTTCGAGAATCTGGAGACAGATATTTCCAGCCGTATACAGGCATATGAGAACTAACAGTAAGACTGCGTTTAAAACACTGGAGAAGTGTCTTGTTCAAACTGCTCTGGTTTGTGTTCGTTCAACTGAGGAAGTTGCATCTATGTTTAGATTCAGCAGTTAGAAACCCGTTTCTTCTAAAAGCTGAGTTTGGATATTCCGGAGTGACTGAGACTAAAGGTTGTAATGAGAAATATCTTGCTCTAAAAGAAAAATGCAGCTATCTAGCAGAATGGTTGTCAAGCCCAAAAATCATCTTATGGAGTTAAATTGATGTCTGTGTGCAGAGGTTCCGAAATCTTTCCTTTGGGGAATCTGGAAACAGATATTTTCATGCTTACCCCGTCATTTGAGACCGAGCAGTAAGACTGCGTTTAAAACACAGGAGAAACGTCTAGTTCAAACTGCTCTACTTTGTGTTCGTTCACCTTAGGAAGTTGCATCTATGTTTAGA
>NW_022449770.1:0-222 GCF_009761245.1 Sapajus apella | reverse complement strand
AATCCTTTGCTTCGAGAATCTGGAGACAGATATTTCCAGCCATATACCGGCATATGAGAACTAACAGTAAGACTGCGTTGAAAACACTGGAGAAACCTCTAGTTCAAACTGCTCTGCTTTGTGTTCTTTCACCTTAGGAAGTTGCTTCTATGTTTAGATTCAGCGAGTTAGAAAAACGTTTCTTCTAAAAGCTGCATTTGGATATTCCAGAATGACTGAGAC
>NW_022449769.1:0-1559 GCF_009761245.1 Sapajus apella | reverse complement strand
GATAGATACAAGTCATAAAGACCTTGCTGATAAAACAGATTACAGTAAAGAAGCCGGCCAAAACCTATATAGATGGCTATGAGAGTGACCTCTGGTCATCCTCACTGCTACACTCCCACCAGTGCTATGACAATTTACAAATATCGTGGCAACATCAGGAAGTTACCCTAGATGATCTAAAAAGGGAGGCATGAATAATCTACCCCTTGTTTAGCATGTCATCAAGAAATAACCATAAAAATGGGCACCAGCAGCCCTGAATTCTTTCTTGCACAAGATCCAAGAACCCTCTCTTGGGTCTGGATCAAGATCCCTTTCCTTCAACACGTTCATGTCCTATTCCCATGGCTGCTTTCACACCACAGCAGCAGAATGGAGCAGCTGCAGCAGAAACTGTGGAGCCACAAAGCCTAAGACATTTACTATCTGGTCCTTCACGGAAAACGTTTCTCAAACTTTGCTGCGAGATGTAATTCCCTCCCATGCCACCATACAACCATCTCAGCAAAACCTTCAGTGAGGCTGGGTGCAGTGGCTCACACCTGTGATCCCAGCAGTTTGGGAGGCCGAGGCAGGCAGCTCCCCTGAGGCCAGGAGTTTGACAGCAGCCTGGCCAACATGGCAAAACCCCGTCTCTACTAAAAATAAAAAAATTAACCAGGCATGGTGGTTGCAGTTGTTTATAATCCCAGGTACTCAGGAGGCTGAGGCAGGAGACTTGTTTAAACCCAGCGGAGCAGAGGCTGCAGTGAGCCGAGATCATGCTACTGTACTTTGGGCAAAAGCACAAAACTCCATCTCAAAAAAAAAAAAAAAAAAAAAACGCTTCAGTGAAATCTACACCACCTCTTCCACTATTATTGAAGGAAATACCCAGGCAGGAAGGAGCAGGGATGAGAGGCGGGGAAAGGGCATCTCGGGTCCCTGCGACCCAGAGAATGAGCAGTGGCCCATCCATGACCATCTCCTGGGCTCTTATGAGAAACATAGGGTCTCAGCGCCCCCCACCAGACCAGAATCAAACCTATATTTTAACACCATCCCCAGCTGATGCCTGTGTGCTGGGTGTGCAGGGACCCCGCTCTACACAGAAGGCCACCTATGCTGTGGGATACCACAGGAGGTTCAGGTCTGCTGGGCTCTGACCATGCGCCACCCACCATCTGGGATGACAGCACAGGGCCTGGGGCTGGAATTGTCCTGAGTCTCAGGGGCTCTGTACTGCTGGCCAGCTCTGCCAAACTCCCCATCCACACTGGGCCACACCCAGGCCTGCCTGTTTGGCCTCTGCTGGTGTCACTGCTGACCCTGATGGCGCCAAGGTCATACGGGCCCCAGGCACACAGGCTCGGCAGATCCGGAGACTCACCATGAGAGCAGAGAAGCCAGGGCTGAGCTCTGTTGTTATCCACTAAGCGCTTCCCTGAAACCCAGCCCCAATGGGCAGCACTGGGGAAACTGAGGCCTGAGCCCTTGTCACCACATAGCTGGCTCCCTAGACTTTCCTCCAGGACTGGGAGTTCCCAGGGTCCAGTCAACCCTAGATCAGGGCTTGTAAA
>NW_022449768.1:0-1559 GCF_009761245.1 Sapajus apella | reverse complement strand
TTGGAAAATAGACAAGAGACAAGAAGAAGAGAAGTTTCTGTTTGTTTGTTTGTTTATATAAGATGGAGTTTCACCATGATGGCCAGGCTGGTCTTGAACTCCTGACTTCAGGTGATCCACCCACCTCAGCCTCCCAAAGTGCTAGGATTACAGGCGTAAGCCACCGCGCCTGGCCTGAAGAGAAGTTTTAAGATATATTTGGTCCAAGGAAGAGACTCTTCAGATGCAAGGTCATGTCAGCTAGAAACATTCATGTGACTGATGGGCTTGAACCACTGACGTTTCAGTCAACATCCGACAGCACTACCCTAGGGGTCTGGAGACATGCTTGTGAAACAGTGAAAGCTGTTGCTCAAGTGTGTCATTCATCATGTCAGATATTGTCATTTAGTAGTACAGGGAAGTATTCTCTGTTGCCAAGCTCGAGTACCGAGAATCTTCTGTTTTGTTGAACCTTCCTCCCCACCACCAGCCTCTTTAGAAGACTGGGAGCTCTGCAAACATCCAGGCCAAGAGTCCTGTTCTTGTGCATGCTTGGGCATTGATCCAGGCCCAAATCTGTGGGAGACTCCTCCATGCACATTCCAGCTGCCCAGGTGACAGCGGCAGTCTCTAGGTCTGGGGTCATCCACTTTCCCATTCCTAGCCCACCTCACCCATCACGAAGCCTGGTCAGGGTTGCCAGAGACTCCAGTGAGCAGGTGCTGATATTTGTGTGTGTGTTTGCCAAAAGAAAACTAAAAATCTGCTGTGTGCCCACCTGGCGGATCCCTCCACCTTTCTAGCCAAGGGCTTCATGAGCCAGGGCCCTTGGGTTTGCTCACAAGGCAGCCCCTCACCTAGTAGGCATTGGTTCATTATGTATATGTATATGTACATGTATATGTTTTGTGTATGTATATGATCCTCAGGTTCTGTTCCTTAAATATATAAAAATATATAGAATTCCTTAAATATATAATTTTAATAAAAATTTTTAAAAACAGTACATTACAATAGCATTAGGAAATATAAACTATAGAGCAAAGATGTGAAAGCCAGCCAGGCTCAGCTTCAAATCCGAGCAACCTGGAAGGCTGTGGCAGGAGGGTCACTTGAGCTCAGAAATTTAAAACTAGCCTGGGCAACATAGTGAGACCTCATCTCTACTGAAAAGTATAAAAATTATCCAGGTGTGCCAGTGTGAGCCTGTAGCCCCAGGTGCTCAGTGGATGAGGCCTTAGGATCCCATGGGCCTGTTAATTCCATGCTGCAGTGAGCTGGGGCTGTGCCCCTGTACTCCAGCCTGAGAGAAAGAGTGAGATTCTCTCTAGAAATGAATGGGAAAAAAAAAAAAAAAAAAAAAAAAAAGATGTGAAAGCTGTATATTGAAGACTACCAGGTATTGGTGAGAGCAGTTGAAGACCTTTGGAATAGAGGATGTTCATTCTGGCATTTCAAGATCGCTTTTGTTCTGGGGGCACACTTGCTATTTCTTAGGAATATGAAGCTCTTCCAAACCATTCCTATAAAAAGGGCCATTTTGAGAAAGTTGTATTGAATCTGTGGATTGCTTTGAG
>NW_022449767.1:0-1559 GCF_009761245.1 Sapajus apella | reverse complement strand
AAGGACAGGCCAGGCCAGGAGGAAAGTCCAGCCCAGGCCAAAAGTCCAGTCCAAAAGGCCAGGATAGGCCAAATGGCAAGGCCAAAAGTTCATGCCAGTCTGAAAGTCAAGGCCAGACCAGGCCAGGCCTAAAGGCAAGACCAGGCTAGGCCAAAGTCCAGGCCAAAAGATGAGGCCAGGCCAAATGTCCAGTCCAGGGTTAAAAGTCCAGGCCAAAAGGCTAGGCCAGGCCAAAAGGCCAGGCCAAAGGTCAGGCCAGGCCAAAAGGCCCAGACCAAAAGACATGGTGAGGCCAGGCCAGGCCTAAAGGAAAGGCCAGGATAAAAGACCTGGACAAAAGGCCAGGCCAGACCAAAAGGCCAGGACAAAATGCCATGACACGCCAAAAAGCCAGGACAAAAGTTTAGGCCAGTCCATAATGTCAGGCCAAAAGGTCAGGCAAGTCTAAAAGCAAGGCCACGCTAGGCCAGGACAAAGGCAAGACCAGAACAAAAGATCAGGCCAGGACAAAAGGCCAGGCCAAGAGGCCATGACAGGCCAAAATGCAAGGCCAAAAGGACAGGCGAAAGTCAGGCTCGGCCAAAAGGCCAGACCTAAAGGCCAGGCCAAAAGGCAAGGCAAAAAGTTCAGGCCCAGCCAAAAGTCCAGGCCTAAAGGCCAGGACAGGGCAAAAGGCTAGGCCAAAAGGCCAGGACACAACAAAAGGCAAGGCCAAAAGTCTAGGTGAAAAGGTCAGGCCCAGCCAAAAATCCAGGCCTAAAGGCCAGGCCAGGGCAAAGGCCAGGACAAAATGCCAGGACAGACCAAAAGGCAAGGCCAGAAGGCCAGGTGAAAAAGTCAGGCCCAACCAAAAGTCCAGGCCTAAAGGCCAGGACAGGCCAAAGACCAGTCCAAAAGGCAAGGACAAAGGGCCATTAAAGGCCAAAAGCCCAGGCAAAAAGTTAAGGCCAGGCCCCAAGGCCAGTCTAAAAGGTCAGGCCAGGTCAAGAGGCCAGGCCAGGCCAAAAGGCCAGGCCAAAAGACAAGCCCAGGCCAAAAGGCAAGGCAAGTCCCAACCAGGCCAAAAGGCAAGGCCAGACCAGGCCAAGAGGCCAGATCAGGCCAAAAGCCCTGGCAAAATGGCCAGGCCAAAAGGTCAGGCCAGGCCAAAAAGGCCAGGCCAAAAGGTATGGACAGGCCAGGGCAGAACAAAAGGCCAGGCCAGTAACAAAGGCAAGAACAGTCCAGGCCAAAAGGCATGACGAAAAGCCCAGGGCAGGCCAAAAGCCCTGGCAAAATGGCCAGGCCAAAAGTTCAGGCCAAGAGGCTTGGCCAGGCAAAGAGCCCATGCCAGGCCAAAAAGCAAGGCCAAAAGTCAAGGCCAGACCAGTCCAGACCAAAAGACCAGGCCAAAAGCTGAGGCCAGGCCAAATGTCCAGTCCAGGTCAAAAGACCAGATGAAAAGGCCAGGCCAGAAGATCAGGCCAGGCCAAAAGGTCCAGACCAAAAGGCACGGCGAGGCCAGACCAGGCCTGAAGGAAAGGCCAGGATAAAAGGCCAGGACAAAAGGCCAGGCCGGA
>NW_022449766.1:0-1559 GCF_009761245.1 Sapajus apella | reverse complement strand
GTCACTTCCACCCAGGTCAAGCTAGAAACAAGAACCTTCGTTCACACTTTCTAGGTTCCCAAAAATTTTAAAACAATTTCTCTGAATGCTTATATTCAATTGTCACTGGCCTATAAGGTTGACTTTCCCTTTAGATTGTGAGCTTCTTAAGGCCTGAGAACAACTTTATTCATCTATGCATTCATACCAATCCCTGAGTGGAAGACCGGGCTCCATCTGTGCTTTTTCATTCACTGAAAGAAAAAATGGGGAAGGGGGAGAATCATGCCTCAAGAATTTGCTTAAAGTCAAGGAGAACAGACTAATAAAACAGTTCATATTTACCTTCCACCTTCCCTCTTACTGTTAATTGCTACAATTAGAAACTAACTACAAAATGTAAAATAAATACAAGAAGCATAAAGACATCTTGTTCAACATTCAGTAAGTACTTCCTGTGTAAGTACAACGGATGAACACAAACATGGTTGTCTCTGTACTCACAAAACTTACAGGCCAGTAAAAGGACAATTAAATGAATACAAATGACAGATTACTAAGTCTCACACTACATAGAGAGCAAGCGTCATGAGAACACCAAGTAGAGAGATTTATTTGACATTACACTCTCAGGACTATTTCTTGTCTCCTGAATTGTATGGCCAATGGCACATTCTAATCCCACATAAACCAAACACACTCATCTTAGCCAGTGAGAAGCCCTGTTCTGCCAGGACAGGCCTATAGACATCAGACACAACAGCCTCTCTTCCCCCTCAGACAACCCCAGATAATAGCACAGAGAGCCCAGACATCCTTAAACTCCATGGTAAACTCATGATGTTAAAAACAGCCAGAGAGTGATTAACTCACAAATCCTCAAGTGTGTTCTCAGATCTACAGGAACCAAAAACCAGAGAACTTTTCCAAATGCACAGAAACAGAAGCAGGAAGCAAGTGATTTAATCAAGATACCACACAGATTAAAGTTAAGCATCTACTTATCACGTGAATGAGTGTCTCATTTTGATCTTCGTCTTAACTATACAAAATTCCTATGAACTGAGGAAAAAAATTATTATACTCCCTTGTGAAATCACAGGTACTAGATTAACTGAATCCATAACTGCTAAACTATGAAGCACAACTAAAGGCTAAACTATGAAGCTTCAGTTTTATTTCAGGCAACCTCCTAACACAATCCAGATAAAAAATAAAGCTCAATAACACACATCCACAAAAAAATCACACAGAACACAGACACATAGAAAGCGTGGGCCTGCTTCCTGTCCACAACACTGTCAGGCTTTCTCTGGTAAATGAAAGCCAGGAAGCTCATCCCTGAACAAGATGAAGGGAGATGAATATAAGAACAAGGAAGCCCTTCTATGAAGAGAGGTTGGAGTGTGTCTCTGTGTGTATATGTACTCACATTTTTAGTCTCTTAGGTTTGTCAAAAGAAAATAAATCTTGGGGCCCCTAAATTACTAAGCTAAAGGGAAAAGCTGAGCTGGGAACTGCATAGGGACAACCTACCTGTCACTGAGATAGATGCATAGCTGATTGCCTCCTTTGGAAAG
>NW_022449765.1:0-1559 GCF_009761245.1 Sapajus apella | reverse complement strand
CGCAGCTTCGAGAAGAAACGTGTTTCTAACTCGCTGAATCTAAAGATAGATCCAACTTCCTAAGGTGAAGGAACACAAAGCAGAACAGTTTAAACTAGACTTTTACACTTTGTTTTAAACGCAGACTTACTGCTTGTTCTTATATGCCTGTATAAGGCTGGAAATATCTGTTTCCAGATTCTCCAAAGAAAGGATTTCTGAACTGCTTCACACACACATCAGTTTAACTCTGTAAGTTGATTGTACGGCTTGACAACAATTCTGGTAGATAGCTGCATTTTTCTTTTAAAGCAAGATATTTCACATTACACCCTACAGACTCCTTCTCTCTGGAATATCCACACGCAGCTTCGAGAAGAAACGTGTTTCTAACTCGCTGAATCTCAATATAGATGCAACTTCCTAAGGTGAAGGAACACAAAGCAGAGCAGCTTAAACTAGACTATTACACTTTGTTTTAAACGCAGTCTTACTGCTAGTTTTCAAATGCCTGTATATGGCGGGAAATATCTTTTCCCAGAATCTCAAAAGAAACGATTTCTCATCTGCTGCACACACACATCAGTTAAACTCCTCAGCTTGATTGTGCAGTTTGAAAACCATCCTGCTAGATAGCTGCGTTTTTGTTTTAGAGCAAGATATTTCTCTTTACAGGCTATAAACACATTCACTCTGGAATATCCAAATGCAGCTTTTCGAAGAAACGTGTTTGTAACTCGCTGAATCTAAACATAGATTCAACTTCCTAAGCTGAACTAACACATAGCAGATCAGTTTCAACTAGACGTTTCTGCTTTGTTTTAAACGCAGTCTTACTGCTAGTTCTTATATGCCTGTATATGGCTGGAAATATCTGTTTCCAGATTCTCCAAGAAATTATTTCTGAACTGCTGCACACATACATCAGTTTAACTCTGTAGGTTGACTGTATAGCTTGACAACCATTCTGCTAGATAGCTGCGTTTTTGTTTTAGAGTGAGATATGTCTCAGTAAAGCCTATAGTCTTGGTCCCTCTGGGATATCCAAACGCAGCTTTTAGAAGAAACGACTTTCCAACTCTCTGAATCTAAACATAGATGCAACTTCCTAAGGGGAGCGAACACAAAGCAGAGCACTTTGAACTACATTTTTCTCCTGTGTTTTAAGCGCAATCTTACTGCTAGTTCTTATATGCCTGTATATGACTGGAAATGACAGTTTCCAGACTCTCCAAAGAAACGATTTCTCAACTGTTGCACACACCCCTCAGTTTAACTCTGTAAGATGATTGTACGGCTTGACACCCATTGTGGTAGATAAGTGAGTTTTTCTTTTAAAGCAAGATATTTCACATTACACGCTACAGACTCCCTCTGTCTGGAATATCCAAACGCAGTTTCAAGAAGAAACGTGTTTGTAACTTGCTGAATCTAAACATTGATTCAACTTCCTAAGCTGAACGAACACAAAGCAGAGCAGTTTCAACTAGACGTTTCTCCTGTGTTTTAATCGCAGTATTAGTGCTAGTTCTTATATGCCTGTATATGGCTGGAAACAGACATTTCCAGCCATATACAGG
>NW_022449764.1:155-1560 GCF_009761245.1 Sapajus apella | reverse complement strand
GTGTAAGGAAACCAGCCCAGGGTCGCACAGCTGGTCTCAAATCTAACGTGCCTTGCTCTGCCTCCATGAGGGACCTGCCTCCAAGGGGGGTCGACTCTGGCTTTCGGGAGCATTTCCTGGGCTGCATGAATCACATCCCCTGTTTGAGGCCCCAAATTCTGCTCACATGTCCTTCCTTGCCCTGTCTCTGCTTGGGCTATAATCAAAGTGATCCCAGCAACCCTTCATAGACATCATGGTACTCTCTGCCATTCACTTTTGGGCTAATCTGACTTCAACACCCACTAACTTGGTCTCTTGTTTTACAACAAAGACAACCCAAATCTGGGGCTCTTTATGCAGGTGACAGCATATGAATAGAATTGAATGCCATAGTTGTGTTATCCCTGTTTTTGGTTTTCCTTGTGTCTCAGGGTTGTTTTTCTATTTATGGTGAAGGCGTTGGCTTTCCATTTGTAGCATGAATAGAGTATTTGCAGCTTACAATAACTTTATGTCATAGTAAATTGTAAGGAGATTTAAAGCAGTGGTTTACAGCTGCGAGAGGCCTGAGTACATTTGAGCACAGTCTGTGTGATTAGGCAGAGGCAGGCCTTTGGGAAATTTAGCTGATGATGGGTCCAGGAAAGATAATGGACAGTGGGAGTCTGACCTGGTCACCAGACCCCTGGGTCCTGCTCACCAGCTTGGCACTCCCTAGCCATCACTCACAATGCTGCCAAACCCTCTGGGTATTGTGGTCAAATCCCCCAGGAGAGAGGCTGATGAACTTTGTCTCTTGAAATGCACAGATTCCTTGGACATTCCTGAGCGCTCAACCATGAGAGTTCAACTTGGTTTTCTCCCCTTCATTAGGGTTCAGAATTAAAAGTCCACCTTCACAGGCGGTAAGATAATATAGGTAAGTGACACCGTCACCCTATGTCAGATGTTAACATGTCTAGGTGTGTTGGGGTGATTTGAGACCACACGACCTTGTGCCACAGACTGGAATTCCTGGGCCAGAGGGAGACATTTGATTGCCACGTTATGATCTTCTTACTGAGTGTAAACGCAGTCTTGTTTCACTTTGGATTATTTATTCTGCTGACACCTTATAAGGGCACTTTGAATTTCCAAGCATATAATAATTTTTGATTAGCTTTTAATAATTGACTTCTAGCACAATTCTGTGATCAGAAACCTGCTGTGTCATTGGATTTGTCTGACATATATTGAGATTTGCTTGATGAACAAAATAAGTCGGGTTAATTTTTGTAAATGTACCATGCATGCTTAAAACCAGTGTAGCTCCAACATTTGTTCCTGAGATACAGGGTGATGGATGGATGGCTCCATGGATGTGATGGAGACGGTTCACTGTTGGGAATTTCCGCATCCTTCTGATGTTTTGTTGCTTAGAATA
>NW_022449763.1:1400-1560 GCF_009761245.1 Sapajus apella | reverse complement strand
ACCTGAACGCTGTTCCCCTGGGCCCTGCCTACTGTCCCGTTACCCCCAAGTCCTGATGCCCCCACACCTGAAAGGCAGAGGCTCAGCATCTTCTCCCTGAGCTATGGGGCCTGGCGGTGCTCTCCCGGGCAAACCTGCCCACAGACCCTCAGGTGCAGTG
>NW_022449763.1:0-1390 GCF_009761245.1 Sapajus apella | reverse complement strand
GCAAATGAAATTGTAGGTAAATACAGTGCTTCAAAGTTTACAATTCACTATTACATAAATTGTTGGTTTATGAACTTGAATGCAATTTCCTTCCTACATTACTTAGATATTTTAAAATATTTATCGTAATAAATTTACACCAAAGCCATGGTTTATTCTGAGTATGTGAATGCAACACAGCATTTGATTCTTTGTGTTTTACTTCCGTAAGAGTAACAACAATTAGATGTCAATGACTAAATCAACTTTGCATTTTAAATGACAGTCTAAGTAAATAAGTAATAACTTTATGTTATCTCAAATTAAAGTGAAACGATTGACATACAAGTCAATTCTCTGTACATTTTTGCTGAGTTAATGGGATTTTTTTCTAAATTGAAGAAATATTTAATGCTGTTAAGAGAAGAAATGGAAGATCCGAAGTCAATTTTTAAAACAAAATAACAAAATGAATGGCTTATATTCGTTTTCAGTAGATTTTTTTAAATCACAAAGGTCTTTTCTCTAGTAAATTTTCTGTGGTTTAAGCTAAAATAAAAAGTTCATGGAAACCACAATATACAAATGATCAGAAATAATTTTTAACACTTATTCTATTGAAACTTTTAGGTCTAAGAAACACCAAAATAACAGCCCAAGACAAAGACTGATGCATCCATGGTTTACTAAAGCTATAATTGTAGAAGCAGGAGCGGGGACAGGAAGGGGCAGGAGAGACACGAGTGGATACAGAAGGAGGGGCGGCCAATGCAAGGATGCAGTCTGGAACTGGCCACTCCTGGGTGCAACTGGTTCCTGGATCCACAGGACCTTCTGAGAAAACTGATGGACTGTACTGTGTCTCCAAATTCCTCCCTGGAAGGGTGCAAGGGTGGAGCATTTCCTGTTCATTTTTATGCCATATTTGTCAAGGTCTGCCCCATGGGTCATAAACGCTCCCATACATGCAGGCTGTCCAAGACCAAGGCTGCTGGTGTCAGAGAAGCTTTATATGGACTGAGGCAGGCACTTCCAGTTGTACCTACACAAAACAGATCAAAATCTGTGCATGGGCTGGGCACAGTGGCTCATGCCTATGAGTCCAGCACTTTGGGAGGTAAAGGCAGGCAAATGACCTGCGGTGCAGAGTTCAAGACCAGCCTGGCCAACATGGTGAAACCCTATCTCTACTAAAAATACAAACATTAGCTGGGCATGGTGGCGTGTGCCTGTAATCTCAGCTGCTTAGGAAACTGAGGCAGGAGAATTGCTTGAACGCAGAAGGCAGAGGTTGCGGTGAGCCGAGATCACACTGTTGCACTCCAGCCTGGGCAACAAAGGGAGACTCTGTCTCAAAAAAAAAAAAATCTGTTCATACCTGTTCCCTGCAGCAATGGCCAAAATGAAAGGT
>NW_022449762.1:453-1560 GCF_009761245.1 Sapajus apella | reverse complement strand
CTAGATAGCTGCGTTTTTGTTTTAGAGCAAGATGTTTCTGATTACGGACTACAGGCTCTTTCACACTGGAATATCCTAACGCTGATTTTAGAACAAACGTGTTTCTAACTCTCTGAATCTAAATATAGATGCAACGTCCTAAGGTGACCGTACACAAGGCAGAGAAGTTTGAACTAGATGTTTCTCCTGTGTTTTAAACGCAGTCTTACTGCTAGTTCTCATAAGCCTGTATATGGCTGGAAATATCTGTTTCTAGATTCTGCAGCGAAAGGATTTCTGAACTACTGCCCACACGCTTCAGTTTAACTCTGTAAGAAGATTGTACAGCTTGAAAACCATTCTGCTAGATAGCTGCGTTTTTGTTTTAGAGCAAGATATTTCTCATTACGGCCTTTAGTCTCAGTCATTCTGGAATATCCAAACGCAGCTTTTAGAAGAAACGTGTTTCTAACTCACTGAATCTAAACATAGATGCAACTTCCTAAGGTGAATGAACACAAAGCAGAGCAGTTTCAACTAGATGTTTCTCCTGTGTTTTAAACGCAGTCTTACTGCTAGGTCTTAAATGCCTGGGCAAGGCTGGAAATATCTGTTTCAAGATTCCCCAAAGAAAAGATTTCAGAAACGCTGCACACACACATCAATTTAACTCCATAAGATGATTTTACAGCTTGACAACCATTCTGCTAGATAGCTGCGTTTTTGTTTTTAAGCAAGATATTTCTCATTACAGCCTTTAGCCCCAGTCACTCTGGAATATCCAAACGCAGATTTTTGAAGAAACCTTTTTCTAACTCCCTGAATCTAAACATAGAAGCAACTTCCTAAGGTGAACGAACACAAAGAAGAGCAGTTTGAAATAGACGTTTCTCCTGTGTTTTAAACACAGTCTTACTGGTAGTTCTCATATGCCTGTGTATGGCTGGAAATATCTGTTTCCAGATTCTGCAACGAAAGGATTTCTGAACTACTGCACACACACGTCAGTTTAACTCTGTAAGAAGATTGCACAGCTTGACAACCATTCTGCTAGATAGCTTCGTTTTTCTTTTGGAGCAACATATTTCTCATTACGGCTTTTAATCTCAGTCATTCTGGAATATCCAT
>NW_022449762.1:0-353 GCF_009761245.1 Sapajus apella | reverse complement strand
AAGAAGATTGCACAGCTTGACAACCATTCTGCTAGATAGCTTCGTTTCTCTTTTGGAGCAAGATATTTCTCATTACGGCTTTTAATCTCAGTCATTCTGGAATATCCATACGCAGCTTTTAGAAGAAACGTGTTTCCAACTCGCTGAATCTAAACATAGATGCAACTTCCTAAGGTGAACGAACAGAAAGCAGAGCAGTTTGAAATAGACGTTTCTTCTGGGTTTTAAACGCAGTCTTACTGGTAGTTGTCTTATGCCTGTATATGGCTGGAAATATCTGTTTCCAGATTCCCCAAAGAAAAGATCTCAGAATCTCTGCACACACACATCAATTTAACTCCATAAGATGATTT
>NW_022449761.1:0-1561 GCF_009761245.1 Sapajus apella | reverse complement strand
CCAGGCTGCTCTTAAACTCCTGGGCTCAAATGATTCTTCCACCTCAGCCTCCCAAAGTGCTGGGAGTACAGGCATGAACCACTGCGCCTGGCCTTTGTGGGAGGATTTGAACACCTGCACATGGAGGAATTAGAAACCACTTAAAGGGAAAATACAGAAAGTCTTGATCTAGCCTGAAGAAAACCAAGAAGTGGCTTTAGAATGGAGAAGGTTGTTTATGTGGTATAGAGGCTGATGAAATGGGTTGTAATAGAATTAGGCCAGAAACTCATGTTTTCGCTTTTTCTTTTTTAAGACAGGGTCTTGCTCTGTTGCCCTGGCTGGCGTGCCATGGTGCGATCATAGCTCACTTCAGCCTTCACCTCGTGGGCTCAATTGATCATCCTGCTTCAGCCTCCTAAGTAGCTGGGACTACAGGCATGTGCCACCACATCTGGCAAATTTTTGTATTTTGTATTGTTTTTGTAGAGTCAGGGAGTTGGGATTACAGGCAGGAGTCAGCACCCTCAACCCACATGATCATTTTAATAGATGTAGACAAAATTCAACTCCCTTCATGACAAAAATACTCAACAAATTACAGACAGAAGAAAATTTCCTCCACGTGATTAAGTAAATCAAGAAAATACCCACAGCTACTACCATACTCAATGGTGAGAGACTGGGTGCTTTTCCCCCAAGCCAAGAACAAGACAGGGAGCCGTGGCCAATGCCTATAATCCCAGCACTTTGGGAGGCCAAGGAGGGAGGACAGCTTGATCCCAGGAGTTGAAGATCAACCTGGGAAAGATGGTGAGCTCCATCTGTACAAAAAAAAAAAAGGTTAAATAGCCATGGTGGTGCTTGCCTGTAGTCCCAGCTCCTCAGGAGGCTGAGGCAGGAGGATAGCTGGAGCCTGGGAGTTGGAGGTTGTAGTGAGCCACGATTGCACCACTGTACTCCAGCCTGGGGCAAAAGAGCAAGACCCTGTCTCAAAAAAATAAAAAATAAGTCAGGGCCAGGCTCAGTGGCTCATGCCTGTAATCCCAGCACCTTGGGAGCCCAAGGCAGGAGGATCACTTGAATCCAGGAGTTCAAAATCCTGCTTCTGCACAAAATTAAAAAAATTAGCCAGGCACAGTGGTGCATGGCTGTAGTCCCAGCTACTTGGGAGGCTGAGGTGGGAGGATGACGAGTCCAGGAACTCAAGGCTGCAGTGAGCTGTGATCACATCATTGCACTCCAGTCTGGGTGACAGAGTGAAACCCAGTCTGAAAAACAAAATTAAGGCTGGGCATAGTGGCTCAAGCCTGTAATCCCAGCACTTTGGGAGGCCGAGGTGGGTGGATCATTTGAGAGGTCAGGAGTTTGAGACCAGCCTGGGCAACATGGTGAAACCCCACCTTTTCTAAATATAAAAAAATCAGCTGGGCATAGTGGCAGGCGCCTGTAGTCCCAGCTACTCGGGAGGCTGAGGCAAGAGAATCGCTTGAACCTGGGAGGCAGAGGTTGCAGGGAGCTGAGATCATGCCATTGCACTCCAGCCTGGGAGACACAGCCAGAGCCTTGTCTCAAGAAAATA
>NW_022449760.1:0-1561 GCF_009761245.1 Sapajus apella | reverse complement strand
ACACACACACACACACACACACACACACACACACACACACACAGGTGTTACAAGGAAAAGGAAAGGTCTTCTTTATAACACAGAACAGGACTTTGACAAACTACTACTCATGGCCCAAATCCTGCTGCAGACCATTTTCCTGCAGTCCATGAGCTAATAATTTTTACAGAGCTAAAGAAGAAATAGAATATGTAACAGAGGCTATATGTGGCCCACAAAGGCTAAAAGACTTAGAATGTAGCTCTTCACTGGAAAAATCTACTGGCCCCTCATCTAGAATAATGCCTGAATTTTGAAATCACCGTTTTGCAAATACCACCAAGGTAACATGAGATTCTGGCATGAAATTACTCCTAACACTATACACTAACATAATGTTAGGAAAAGGACATTCATATATGTCTATTATCCATCAAATATTTATTAAGTACAGAATTTAAATCGAAGAGATGAAACTTAGCTTCACAAATATTGAGATAGAGTGACATTATAAACTTCCCAATGCAATGCGATGGGAAACATAATAGTTGCCTAAACATTTTGTCTAATCCATAACAGTTAGATGAATCCAGTTTGAGAAACATTCTATGAGACACTTAGTCTGGACTCTTCAAAAATGTCAGAGTTGTAAAAGATGAGGGAAAAGGGTGGAGGGGAAGCAATATTCTAGACTGATGAAAATAAGAAACATGACAAAAAAATCCAATATAAGATCTCTGACTAATATAGAGAATATTTGAGAGCAAGTGGAGACATTTAAATTTAGACTGCGTACTACATAATGTTAATTATCAGTAGCAAATGTCTTGTGATTGTTATTGTAGTAATATAAAAGAATGTGCTAATTTCGGACAAAGTCCCTTAAGTATTTTTGTATAATCTTGATGTCTGCAATTTGCTTTCAAGCAGTTCAGAGCTCCCAAAATGTGAGTGCGTGCATGTATATGTACGTGTGTGTAAGAGAGAGAAAATGAGTGTGTCTGTGAAGAGGAAAAGAGACATAGAGACACAGAAAGCCAATCCCAGAAAATGTTAATTTGTGAATCTAAATAAAGGGTGCATGTGTCTTTATGGTGCTTCTTTTTCAACTTTTCTGTTTGATGTCAAAAGTTGGAAGAATTTTTTTAAAGGCACTTGTTTATTCAGCGTGAACACGATCTTCAAGTTTCTTTGCTAGATGTTGGTTTCCTGTAGTTAATACTTTTGTACCACCTGATTGCCTTATGACAAAATAAACTTAGCTATGAAAGAAAAACTGTCTGTGTAGCCATAAAGCCAAACATTTGCTTCACTGAATAGGAAAAGAAAGCACGAAGTTTATTGCAAGTAATATTGTTATAAACTGTTATTCTCCTAATACGGTATAACCAATTATTACCTCGTAATGTTAGTCAGCATGTACTAGTAAGGAGAGACCAACGGGTAGTATTTATACACAATTACACTGAGACCAATTCCTTGTAGCCTGAAAAACAATATGGCAAACATTAAGAGAAGGTACTGGAGGTGTTTTGTCATGATTTACAGGACAAGAAATCACACTATCTTCTTCTACTAGATG
>NW_022449759.1:154-1561 GCF_009761245.1 Sapajus apella | reverse complement strand
TTTAAGAATTTCTAAATCGCTGGAAATATCTCTTGCCAGTTTCTCCAAAGAAAGTGTTAGTGAACTGCTACATTCACTCAATTGTTTACCTCTTTAAGTTTAATATACACCTTGACAATAATTCTGCTACATAGCTCCGTTTTTGTTTTAGAGCCAGATATTTCTCATTAAACCCTTTAGTCCCATTCACTTAGGAATATCCAAACGCATGTTTTTGCAGAAACGTGTTTCTACCTCGCGGAATCTAAACATAGATGAAACTTACTAAGGTGAACGATCACACATTGAAGCAGTTTGAAAGAGACGTTTCTCGTATGATTTAGATGCGAACTTATAGCTAATTCTTAGGAGTCTGTATATGGCTGGAAATATCTCTTTCCAGATTCTCCAAACAAACGTTTGATGAACTGCTACATTCACACAATTGGTTACCTCTGTAAGTTTAATATACACGTTGACAATCATTCTGCTACATAGCTCCGTTTTTGTCTTAGAGCCAGATATTTCTCATTAAACCCTATACTCCCATTCACTCAGGAATATCCAAACGCAGTTTTTTGGAGAAACGTGTTTCTAACTCGCAGAATGTAAACATAGATGCAACTTCCGAAGGCGAACGAACACACAGTTTGGCAGTTTGAAAGAGACGTTTCTCGTATTCTTTAGATGCGATCTTAAAGCTAATTGTTAAGAGTCTGTATATGTCTGGATATATCTCTTTCCATATTCTCGATAGAAAGGGTTAGTGAACTGCTACATTCACACTATTGTTAAACTCTGTACGTTTAATATAGACCTTGACAATCATTCTGCTACATAGCTCCGTTTTTGTTTTATAGCCAGATATTTCTCATTAAATCCTATACACCCATTCATTCATTAATATCCAAACGAAGCTTTTTGGAGAAACGTGTTTCTAACTCGCAGAATGTAAACATACATGCAACTTCCGAAGGTGAACGAACACACAGTGGAGCAGTTTGAAAGAGACGTTTCTCGTATGATTTAGATGCGAACTTACAGCTAATTCTTAAGAGTCTGTATATGGTTGGAAATATCTCTTTCCAGATTCTCCAAAGAAAGGGTTAGAGAACTGCTACATTCACACAATTGTTTAAGTCTGTAAGTACAATATACTGCTGGACATTCATTCTGCTACATAGCACCGTTTTTGTTTTAGAGACAGATATTTCTCATTAAACCCTATACTCCCATTCACTCAGGAATATCCAAACGCAGCTTTTTCGACAAACGTATTTCTAACTCGCAGGATCTAAACACAGATGCAACTTCCGAAGGTGAACGAACCCACAGTGTAGCAGTTTGAAAGAGACGTTTCTCGTATGATTTAGATGCGAACTTAAAGCGAATTCTTAAGAGTCTCTATATGGCTGGAAATATCTCTTT
>NW_022449758.1:0-1561 GCF_009761245.1 Sapajus apella | reverse complement strand
GCACAGGACATATACTGTACGGGGTTGGTTCCAAGACCCCTATTTCTACCAAACTCCTGGCAAACTCAAGTCCCTGCTGTGGGCCCTGCAGATCCCAGGTATGTGAAAAGTTGAGCCTCCATATACGCAAGTCTGCATTTAGTTGGAAAAGATCCACATATAAATGGGCCCATGCAGCTCAAACCCATGTTGTTCAAGGGTCCACTGTATTTGAAAATAAATTCAACAAAAAAGTTGCCTTGTTTTACAACATGTTGCATTCCTACCTCTCTCATATCTAAAAAAAAATACCATCTATTTACTATCCCATTGAGATAATACAACCTTTAGAATAGAACATAGGGCCTGGTGTTGTGGTTTACATCTGTAGTCCCAGCACTTTGGGAGGCTGAGTTGAGCAGATCACCTGAGGCCAGAAGTTTCAGACCAGCCTGACCAACATGGTGAAACCCTGTATCTACTAAAAATATAAAAAATTACCCGGTTGTGGTGGTGTGCGCCTGTAATCCCAGCTACTCCTGAGGCTGAGGCAGAGGAATCACTTGAACCCTGGAGGTGAGGTTTGCAGTGAGCCAAGTTCATGCCGCTGCACTCCAGCCTGGGCAACGAGCAAAACTCCATCTCCATTTAAGAGAAGTTCATTTTCTCAATCACTAGGAAGAACTTGAAAGGGTAGTAAACCATGGTCGTTTGAGAAGAAGAGCAAGTGGTCATATTTGAATGTAACATACTCAACTGGGTTGGGAAAGAACCGGAATCTGGAGATTGGTCATAAAAGTGCAAAATCAGGCATTCTTGTAAACCATGTACTCTTGTAAACACTGAGAAGACACAGCACCGAGCCCTGGGCCTTTCTTCTATAAAGTGCTTGTACAGGCTGAGGATCCCTTATCGGAAAATCCAAACTCTGAAATTCCCTGGTGAGCATTTCCTTTGAGTGTCACATCGGCACTCACAGTTTTGCGATTTTGGAACATTTTGGATTTTGCACTTTCAGATTTGGGATGCTCAACTGGTGTATATAATGCACATATTCCCGAATCTGAAAAAATTCCAAATCCAAAGTGTTTCTGCTCCAAAGCATTCAGATAAGGAATACTCAACCTGTAATGGATTGTACTAGATATATATTAGATTAGCAGTTGTCAAAATTTGTATCTCAGAATCCTTGTTCTGTGTCAGTGAAACAGGGATTTCATATGCCTTTTTTTCACATTTTAATGTTTTAACCTTTAAAATGTTATATATGTTTATATACACTCAAGTGCATGTCATGCTAAATTTTAATATATGAGGACAACTGATTTGTACCACCAGGTTATCTCAAGAGAGTTATACTGAGTGAAGGCTGGGCATGGTGGCTCACACCTGTAATCCCAGCACTTTGTGAGGCCCAGGTGCGTGGATCACCTGAGATCAGGAGTTGAGGACCAGCCTGACCAACATGACAAAACCGTGTCTCTACAAAAAATACAAAAATTAGATAGGCATGGGTGTACACACCTGTAATTCCAGCTACTGGAGAGGCTGAGGTGGGAGATCACTTGAACCCGAGAGGTAG
>NW_022449757.1:0-1561 GCF_009761245.1 Sapajus apella | reverse complement strand
ATCCTGAGTGACAGAGTGAGATTCTGTCTTTTTTTTTTTTTTTTTTTGAGACGGAGTTTCGCTCTCGTTACCCAGGCTGGAGTGCAATGGCGTGACCTCGGCTCACCGCAGCCTCCACCTCCTGGGTTCAGGCAATTCTCCTGAGCCTCAGCCTCAGCCTCCTGAGTAGCTGGGATTACAGGCACGCACCACCATGCCCAGCCAATTTTTGTATTTTTAGTAGAGACGGGGTTTCACCATGTTGACCAGGATGGTCTCGATCTCTTGGCCTTGTGATCCACCCACCTCGGCCTTCCAAAGTGCTGGGATTACAGGCGTGAGCCACCGCGCCCGGCCCCAGATTCTGTCTTAAAAAAGATAAAAAGGGCCAGGCGCGGTGGCTCACGCCTATAATTCCAGCACTTTGGGAGGGTGGATCACGAGGTCAAGAGATCGAGACCATCCTGATCAACATGGTGAAACTCCGTCTCTACTAAAAATACAAAAAATTAGCTGGGCATGGTGGCGCGTGCCTATAATCCCAGCAACTCAGGAGGCTGGGTCAGGAGAATTGCCTGAACCCGGGAGGCGGAGGTTGCGGTGAGCCGAGATCGCGCCATTGCACTCCAGCCTGGGTAACATGAGTGAAACTCCGTCTCAAAAAAAAAAAAAAAAAAAAAAAAAAAGATAAAAAGAAGAAACCAAGTCACAAACAGTTAAAGAAACCAGACTAACAGAAATTCTTTTTTTTTTGAGACAGAGTCTTGCTCTGTCACCAGGCTGGAGTGCAGTGGCATGATCTCAATTCACTGCAACCTCCTCCACCTCCCTAGTTCAAGCGATTCTCCTGCCTCAGCCTCCTGAGTGGCTGGGACTACAGGCACGAACCACTACACCCATCTAATTTTTGTATTTTTAGTAGAGACGGAATTTCACCGTGTTGACAAGGATAGTCTCAATCTCTTGACCTCATGATCCGCCCACCTCGGCCTCCCAAAATGCTGGGATTACAGGCATGAGCCACCGTGCCTGGCCAGAAATTCTTTTTTTTAAGAGACACCTCACTGTAGTCTTGACCTCCTGGGCCCAAGTGATCCTCCTGGCTCAGCCTCCTGAGCAGCTGAAACTACAGGTATACACCACCATGCCTGGCTAATTTATTTATTTACTTATTTTTTAAATTTACTTTATTTTGTAGAGATGGGGGTCTTACTATGTTGCCCAGGGTGGTTTCAAACTCTTGGCCTTAAGTGATCCTGACACTTCAGCCTCCCAAAGTGCTGGGATTACAGCTGTGAGCCACCATGCCTGGCCCCTAGAAATCCTTGAGTTTACAGGATGGTAGATAAGAAAATAAATAACTTGCTGAAACACTGAAATTCCCTATGCTTATAAGATAAAAAAAAAACTGTCTGAAATCGGATGGACCCAATTATTGCCAACAAGTTTGCACAGAAAGAGCTTGTTGACATCACAGCCTGAATTTCCACTATGTTTCATATAACTCCCCCAGAATTTGCACAGGGGACCCATGAGGAGGCATGAAGAGTTAACTGCACATGTGCACATGGCTGAGAACTTT
>NW_022449756.1:0-1561 GCF_009761245.1 Sapajus apella | reverse complement strand
TGTTCCATATGATACTTAATAGTATATACTGGCCACTATCCATTTGTCAAAACATGCAGAATTTTACAGCTAAACGGGTAAATCAAACTCTATTCAAATTAAATAATATTATTCAGGATGTGGAGTATCCCAGCACAGAATCCATAATGTGAAAAATAATTTAACTATATTACAAATTACAATGGTTTGGATGTGGTTTGTCCCTGCAAAAACTCATGTTGAAATTTGACACCCAAGGTGGCAGTGTGGGGAGGTGGGCCTAGTGGAAGGTGTTTGGATTATGGAGATCTATTCCTCATGAATAGATTAATGCCCTTCCATGGGGGTGAGTTCTGTCTGCTCTCATGAGATTGGATTAATTCCTGCAAGAGTAGATAGTCAAAAAGAGTCTTGCTTCCTTGGCTTCCCTCATGCTTTCACTCTTGCTGTGATCTCTGGTGCACCCCTTGCTCCCCTTCCACTTTCCACCATGAGGTGAAAAAGACTGAGGCCCCACCAGTTGCAACTGCCCAATCTCGGACATTCCAGCCACCAGCATTGTGAGCCAAATGAAGCTTCTTTACTTAGAAATTACCCTGCCTCAGGTATTGTGTTACAGAAGCACAAAATGGACTGAGACACAAATGTGGGAAACAACTCTCTGAAGGTGTAGGGAAAACGGTGCTGACCTAAGTCTCTTTAACAATGAATAGAATCTGTAGGCTGAAGGCAAAGAAGCTACTTCATCATTGGATTCCATTTTATAAAGTTCTTTCCAACAGGGATAATTGTGAACAATTGTAAAACCACAGTATCTGTATCTGGAATCAAACAATGAGTTATATTAGTCGCAGATGGTAGGAACCAGGTCCCTCACTGTTGAAGTGGGAGGTTTTAAATTAGCAAGTGGAGAAGGGTAGAAAGCTTCATGTGATAGTACATCAGAGGTGAAGACATCAACATAAACTTATGTTTAGTTTAATACAGATACATACAGTTCCACATCAAAACCTTCCTAACTAGGTGTGTATAGGTAGGTGACATACACACATATACTTCCTAGCATTGCTAATGAGAGACAAGACACAATGTGCTCACTCAGCAGCCAGATATAAGTTTTCCTACCATTCTGGAAGGAATCAGGCTCTTTGAAGAAATGTCTGATACTAGAACTGGGACAGTAAATATATGAGCCAGGATAATTTTGAAGTATCAGAAAGTAAGTAAGCACTAAAAAAAAAATTGTAATATGTCAAAGGAAAATTGGAGCCAACAAAAATAGCTACTGCTGGCCAACACAGGAATGAACTGTTCAACATAATGCTGCAATGTTTAATACTAACTAAAGCTTCAAGTAATTATCTAGGTGTCTCCATTTGTATGTGTAGGTGAATAATCAAATGGAGTTGAATAAAAATCTCCTTTGCAAAAGAATTCCAAATACTTAATGTAGGCACTCAGCCATCAAGAAGGTGGAGCTAACACCTCACTCCGTGGGTATGGGCTCTACATATGTGTAAACTTATTTTTCACATTTTTTTTTTTGTGCTGTGGATGTGTCCTGGGTTCATTCTCTAAAATG
>NW_022449755.1:0-1561 GCF_009761245.1 Sapajus apella | reverse complement strand
GGGAGTGAAGCAGGCTGCGCTTTTCCCACCACAGGCTGGGGTTGCCAGGAGATCAACCCTGGGGTGGACACGGACCCCGCTATTTCAGGTTATGGGGTTTCTAGCTAGCCAAGGCTGTCCAGCTGGGGGCGAGGGCAGGCGACCCAGGCATGGATGGCCTAGGGCGTGGCTTTGCCCGTCTGGATTGTCCAAGACACCCAGTGAGGCCACCCCAATGCTGGCCAGACTTCATTTGCCAGACAAGTTTGAGGTGACCATGTTGGGGCCCAAAGGGACCCAGTGACAGTGAGAAGTGGGTCCTGCAGCCTCAGATGCCCTTGGCCAGGAACGGGGAGTGCTGCAAGGTGGGAAACAAGGAAGGTGCCACCCTGCCCTCCCTGTGAGGAGCCCCACACACCCCTCCAGCTGCTCCCCAGCTCTGCCCCTTCTCCCTCCCCTTGCTCCCCTGTGGATCCATCTGTCTATCCGCCACTCCCCCCTCCTTCTGCCCTTTTTCCCTGCTCCTGTTGGTGACAGGCAGGACCCCCCCACTCAGCCTCCTATAGGCAGACCTGGTGCCCCTCAGATACCCTGTCCCCCGGCGGGTGCTTGTCCTACAGATAACCCTGGACCACCCCCTGCCATGCCTCCTCATCCTAGCACAGATGCCTGACCCAGCCGAGGCTGAGTGGAAGTTTGCTTTTGGAGAGGCGCAGGGATACATCCCCTGTCTGTCCCGATGCCAGAAACCCCACATGACGGCATTCTTCCTTCAGCCAAGGCAGCTCTAGTTATGCCGTGAGAACTGCGGCCTCAGGGTGAACACATCATCACCTCCCATTCGTGATTCAGTGCCTCAGCTACCTCTTCGGGACCATTCCCAAGAGCAACGTGGATCAAGGAAGGCCCTGAGCCTCCTTCACCGGGGCCCAGGCCACATCCTTCTCTCCTTCAGATGGAGCAGCCAGCTCTAAGAGAGGGCATCACAGGGAAGGGAAGTGTGGCAAGGGAGGACCCCCCATGGTGAATCAGTGCTGGGTCCCCAGGCCCCCTGTTCCTGTCTGCAGGGACCAGATCCCCTAAGATTTCAGGGCCTGAGGGAAGGGCTGAGCCTACAGGGAGATGGGAAGGGAGCATCCAAGGTGACCGGGGCAGTCAGCTCATCCAGGCCCCAGCCTCAATCCAAGGAGGGATTCCAACACTCCCACCTCCTTGGGCTTCAACTGAGAGCCATTCTCAAATCCCTTCTCAGCCCTGACAACACGCAGCACGCCCAGTTCCCAGGCACAGCCTATACACTTCCTCCGTGAGCTCCACACGCACCCCACTCCCCTCCATCATCGCCAGCCGCCAGGCCCAACTGGTGCGGCCCATCCCCGGGCCCCAGGCGGGCAGCACTAAAAGGCTCTCCTTGTCCTGCCTGGGCGGGCGGGCATAGGGAGGGAGGCTCAGTTACACTTGGGTCTCAGTTACACTTTTCTCGAGTCTGGGTGAGCTGGGCCAAGGGTGCTGGCCCCTGGGCACTGCCCTGCTCCAGAGGCCTGGGGCGGCACACAAGGTTCAGTGCCTGTCCCAAGCACCG
>NW_022449754.1:0-1561 GCF_009761245.1 Sapajus apella | reverse complement strand
ATATCAAACTTACAGAGTTAAACAATTGTGAGAATGTAGCAGTTGAATAACCCTTTCTTTGGAGAATCTGGAAAGAGATATTTCCAGCAATATACAGACTCTTAAGAATTAGCTATAAGATCGCGTCTAAATCACATTAGAAACATCTCTTTCAAACTGCTCTGCTGTGTGTTCTTTCACCTTAGGAAGTTGCATCTATGTTTAGATTCAGCGAGTTAGAAAAACGTTTTTCCAGAAAGCGGCATTTGGATATTCCTGAGTGAATGGGAGTATTGGGTGTAATGAGAAATATCGGGCTCTACAACAACAACGGAGCTATGTAGCAGAATGATTGTCAAGGTGTATATTAAACTTACAGAGTTAAATAGATGCGTGAATGTAGCAGTTCACTAACCCTTTCTTTGGAGAATCTGGAAAGACATATTTCCAACCATATACTGGCTCCTAAGAATTAGCTTTAAGATCGCATCTAAATCACAGGAGAAACGTCTCTTTCAAACTGCTCCGCTGTGTTTGGGTCACATTAGGAAGTTGCATCTATGTTTAGATTCAGCGAGTTAGACACAGGTTTCTTCTAAAAGCTGCGTTTGGATATTCTTGGTTTATTGGGAGTGTAGGGTGTAATGAGAAATATCTTGCTCTAAAACAAAAACGGAGCTATGTAGCAGAATGATTGTCAAGGTGCATATTCTATTTACAGAGTTAAAGTGTCGTGTGAATGTAGCAGTTCAGAAACCCTTTCTTTGGAGAATCTGGAAAGAGATATTCCCAGCCATATACAGACTCATAAGAATTAGCTTTATGATCGCGTCTAAATCACAGGAGAAAGGTCTCTTTCAAACTGCTCTACTGTGTGTTCGTTCATCTTAGTAAGTTTCATCGATGTTTAGATTCAGCGAGTTAGAAACACCTTTCTCCAAAAAGCTGCGTTTGGGTATTCCTGAGTGAATGGGAGTAGAGGGTGTAATAAGAAATATCTGGCTCTAAAACAAAAACGGAGCTATGTATGAGAATGATTGTCAAGGTGTGTATTCAACATAGAGAGTTAAACAGATATGCGAATGTAGCAGTTCAGATAACCTTTCTTTAGAGAATCTCGTAAGAGATATTTCCAGGAATATACAGGCTCATAAGAATTAGCGGTAAGATGGCGTCTAAACCACAGAAGAAACGTCTCTTTAAAACTGCTCTGCTATGTGTTCGTTCACCTTAGGAAATTGCATCTATGTTTAGATTCAGCGAGTTAGAAACACGTTTCTTCTAAAAGGTGCGTTTGGATATTCCTGAGTGAATGGGAGTATTGGGTGTAATGAGAAACATGTGCTTCTACAAGAAAAACGGAGCTACTTAGCAGAATGATTGTCAGGCTGAATATTCAACTTACAGAGTTAAACAGATGTGTGAATGTAGTAGTTTTGAAACACTTTCTTTGGAGAATCTGGAAAGAGATATTTCCAGCCATATACAGGCTCTTAAGAATTAGCTTTAAGATCGCCTCTAAATCACAGGAGAAAAGTCTCTTTCAAACTGCTCTACTGTGTGTTCGTCCACCTTAGGAAGT
>NW_022449753.1:0-1562 GCF_009761245.1 Sapajus apella | reverse complement strand
TCTCAGAGCTGGTATCATTGATGACATCCCTCTCGGGTTCTCCCACAGGCCTGCCTGGAGAACAGCCCACAGCCCAGTGCCCTCCGAGCAGCTGATGAGTCTGGGGTGCTGGTCGGGTTGTGCTTGAGGAATGACGGCAGAAAATGAGCTCCGACTTCTGCTCTGAAAAGGGGGAGGTGACAGGGCCCAGCATTCACATCCTAGAACACAGGGGTGCGGGTTTTCAATGTTGGTTGGCAACACCATAGCCAAACACTTCTAGAAGCGTTTGCTGATTTCCTTGCTTGTGTTTCTACAGTGTCTCATGCTGGATGTCCTTAAACTCAGGGGTGGAAGATTTCAGGGCAGGAGATCGTGTTCTTTCCTGCTCTCATCTCTTGGGGCATCTGATGCTTGTGACCTCCAAATGATATTGAAATAGCCCCAACCCTGGGCACCAGGAGACAGGAGGCTCAGTCCTGGCCTTCTCTGCCTTCGCCTTGTCCTGCTGTGAGGTTTCCCCAAGGCACCCAGTGCCACTGGGCCATTCTCACCTGGGAATTGAGGGAGAACAATCTGCCCCTTATACAAGGACAAAATGAGGCAAAGGGCTGCTGGTATTGGGGGCAGGATCCCTGGACTCAGAGAAATTTAGAAGCTGATATGACTGGGTTGGATCTCAGTACTTTGGGAGGCCAAGGCAGGCAGGTTATCTGAAGTCAGGAGTTCAAGACCAGACTGGCCAACATGGTGAAACTCCATCTTTACTAAAAAAGTACAAAAATTCGCCAGCATAGTGGGGGGCACCTGTAATCCCAACTACTCAGGAAGCTGAGATGGGAGAATGCCTTGAACCCAGGAGGCAGAGGTTGCAGTGAGTCAATATCATGCCACGGCACTGTAGCCTGGGTGACAGAATGAGACTCCATTTTGAAGGAGAAGACGGAGAAGGAGGAAGGAAAGAAAAAGAAGGAGGAGGAGGGGAAGGAAGAGGAAAGAGAAGGAGAAGAAGAGGAAGAAGTGGAGGAGGAGGATGAATAAGAGCCAGCAGAAATAACTAAAGGAATAGCACCATGTTACCTGCACTGGGGAAAGGACTTTTTTCTTTCTTTCTTTCTTTCTTTTTTTTTTTTTTTTTTTTTGATGGAGTTCTCTGGCACCCAGGCTGGCATGCAGTGGCATAATCTTGTCTCATTGCAAACTCTGCCTCCTAGGTTCAAGTGATTCTCACATTTCATCCTTCGGAGTAGCTGGGATTATAGGCATGGGCCACCCTGCACAGCCGATTTTTGTATTTTTAGGAGAGATGAAGTTTTACCATGTTGGCCAGTCTGGTCTTGAACTCCTGACCTCAAGTGATCCACCCACCTCAGCCTCCCAAAATGCTGGGATTACAGGTGTTAGCCACCATGCCTGGCCTGGAGAAAGGACTTTGAAGGACACAATGTTGGAAGAGCAAGCTTGTGCAGTTCTGCTGCCCTGGCTGAGGTAGCTCATGCAAGTCAGTCTCTCTGAGCCTCAGTCTCTTGATCTGTGAAATGGGATGTCATAATAGCTCCTTCACAAGACAAGTGGCAGGTCAG
>NW_022449752.1:0-1562 GCF_009761245.1 Sapajus apella | reverse complement strand
TTTTTTTTCCCCATTTATATATTTTATTGCATTTTAGGTATTGGTGTACATGTGAATAACATGCAAAATTGTTGCATAGGAACACACGTGGCAGTGTGATTTGCTGCCTTCCTCCCCATCACCTACATCTGACATTTCTCCCCCTGCTATCCCTCCCCAGCTCCCCAACCCCCAACGTCCCTCCCCTATTTCCCCCCAACTGACCCCAGTGTGTAGTGCTCCCCTCCCTGTGTCCATGTGCTCTCATCATTCAACACCCGCCTATGAGTGAGAACATGCGATGTTTGATCTTCTGCTCCTCTGTCAGTTTGCTGAGAATGATGGTTTCCAGGTTCATCCATGTCCCCACAAAGGACACAAACTCATCGTTTTTGATGGCTGCATAATATTCCATGGTGTAACAAGCAATGGAGAAAGGATTCCCTGTTCAATAAATGGTGTTGGGAAAGCTGGCTAGACATGTGCAGAAAGCAGAAACTGGACCCCTTCCTGACACCTTACACGAAAATTAACTCCAGATGGATTAAAGACTTAAACATAAGACCTAACACCATAAAAACCCTAGAAGAAAATCTAGGCAAAACCATTCAGGACGTAGGTGTAGGCAAGGACTTCATGACCAAAACACCAAAAGCATCGACAACAAAAGCCAAAAAAGACAAATGGGACCTAATCAAACTCCACAGCATCTGCAGAGCAAATGAAACAATCATTAGAGTAAATCGGCCACCAACAGATTGGGATAAAATTTTTGCAGTTTACCCATCTGACAAAGGGCTGATATCCAAAATTTACAAAGAACTAAAGCAGATTTACAAGAAAAAAACTAACAAGCCCATTCAAAACTGGGCAAAGGATATGAACTGACACTTTACAAAAGAAGACACACGTGAGGCCAACAAACATATGAAAAAATGCTCATCATCACTGGTCATAAGAGAAATGCAAATCAAAACTACATTGAGATACCATCTCACGCCGGTAAGAATGGCGAACATTAAAAAACCTGGAGAGAACAGATGCTGGAGAGGATGTGGAACTTTTGCAACATGCAACAATTTTGCATGTTCTTCACATGTACCCCAATACCTAAAATGCAATAAAATATATAAATGGGAAAAAAAAAAAGAATTAGCTTTAAGATGGCGTCTAAACCACAGGAGAAACGTCTCTTTCAAACTGCTCTGCTGTGTGTTCGTTGACCTTAGGAAGTTGCACAACAACTTTTGCACTGTTGGTGGGAGTGTAAATTAGTTCAACTATTGTTGAAGACAGTGTGGCGATTCCTCAAGGACATAGAAATAGAAATTCCATTTGACCCAGCAATCCCATTACTGGGTATATATGCAAAGGATTACAAATCGTTCTACTATAAGGACACGTGTACACGAATATTCATTGCGGCACTGATTACAATAGCAAGGACCTGGAACGAACCCAAATGCCCATCGACGAAAGACTGGAGAGGGAAAATGTGGCACATATACACCGCTCATTCTTATGAGCCTGTTTATGGCTGGGAATATCTCTTTCCTGATTCTCCAAAGAAAGGGTTTCTGAAC
>NW_022449751.1:0-1562 GCF_009761245.1 Sapajus apella | reverse complement strand
CTTTCTCTTCTTTTACCTGTTCAGTGCATGTTCAGAATTTATCTCTGGCTTTTTATCTGCATTAGTTCTTCTGTTGTTGTTTGAGACAGAGTCTCACTCCATCACCCAGGCTGGAGTGCAGCGGTGGGATCTTGGCTCACTGCAACCTCAACCTCCTGAGTTCAAGAGATTCTCATGTCTCAGCCTCCCAAGTAGCTGGGATTACAGACACCTGCTACTATGTCTGGCTAAATTTTGTATTTTTAGTAGTGATGGGGTTTCACCAAGTTGCTCAGGTTGGTCTCAAACCTCTGACCTCAGGTGATCCATCGGCCTTGGCCTCCCAAAATGCTGGGAGTATAGGCATGAGCCACCGCACCTGACCTTATTTTTATCTGCATAACTTGTTGCTCACTCAGTGTGTTCCCTTCTGCACTGACACATCTTCAAACTTGATCTCTCAAAATTCCTCCCGAAAACCTTTCTTTAGTAGCTTGCCATTCTAGAGGAACAGGGAGAGGATATTCCAGTGCCTGAGAGCTGTGTCCCTGCTCTCAAGCGTGTTTCTCTCTTGGAATAATTGCTCCTTTAGTTTTCTAAATGGCAAGTGAGGGAAAAAAATGTAATTTAAGCCAACTACTGACTTTCACGATGAATTTTATGCTGTTAAAAAAAAAATCCTGGTTCCTAAGCCATTACATAAAATGAGTAACTTTATGTCCTCATTAGCAAGTAGGTAGTAAAATTTCAAGGTGAGCGTATCTATAGCAAATATATCTAGTGCTTTTTTTAAAAGTCTGTTTCAGAAGTAGTTATATTTTGGATACTGAGTTTGTATGCCCCCTTTCCTTTTTATATTTATATTTTATCCTTAAACAGCATTGACAATTGCACTTAAGTTGCAAATAATAGTGAAGAACGAGTTTTCCTTTTCTTTTTGATATACTTAGCGCAGCAGTAATATTGGGTGTATTGAAAATGGCAACATTTTAGTTTAATTATGTACATTTATTCTCATATCTCTATGGTCAAGTAATTGGTGATAACTATATGACATAGATATTTTGCAGAAATTTGTTATTCGATCACATAAATAAGCAGCGCCTTCCTCAATCAAAAGACATAGAAGCAAAAGAAAGTACACAACCCAGTGGATTTTATTGTTCATAGCTTCTCTCCAGTTGCCTATTTTACATATAAAATGGAGTCTATTTTATCTCCTACATACGCTCTATTTCCCAGTTGGAAAATAAATTCACGGTAAAAGAATGATGACCAAAAAATAACCCCTGCTGGACCATATTTTCCATTTTCACAAGATTCAATGGAACAGTCCAAGTCTTGTTCCATTTTGGAGTCAAAATTATGTTTGTTATTACTTGTTCTTTTCCTCAGAGGGTCTCTGTTGCACTTCAAATCACAGCAAATACAAAGTCAGTGATTTTGTCTATAAACACAGTTAACTTGACAAGCCTTTTCAAGAACGCTCAAGTCCAGCTACCATGATTACATATAATCATAGGCCCTCCAGCCTCTTCTCAAACTATTGGGTGAGAAAAAATTTATTGTTTTATGAGCATACT
>NW_022449750.1:0-1562 GCF_009761245.1 Sapajus apella | reverse complement strand
ATTTAAATTAGGGCCATTTAGGCCTGCTGGGGCCACAGGGAGGAGGCCGGAGCTGAGCTGAGAGAAGCCGACTTGGGGAAGTTTTGGGCCTGGAGACACCGTCGGAGGGCAGGAGCTGAGCCTGGAGAGGCCACTATGAGGCATGAGCTGGGTGGGCCTGGAGAGCTTGACTTGAGGACCTTTCAGGCCTACAGAGGCCGCCAGGAGCTGGGTGTGAGCTGACTGAGTCCACAGAGGTTGTTGCAAGGTGAGGCAGGAGGTGGGCGTGTAGAAGCATCTGGGAGGAAGAGCTGAGCCCGGAGAGGAAGCCGGGAAGCAACACCTTGGCCTGGAGAGGCCATGAGAGGCATGAGCTGGGCCTGGAGGGGCTGCCAAAAGGCTTCCAAGAACTGGGCCTGGAAGGCCGCTGTGAGGAATGTGCTGGGCCTGCAGAGGCCACTCACTGGGATGCAGGAGCTGGGCCTGCAGAGGCTGCCATGTTCGTACCTCCCCAGCCCGGCCCTCCTTGTCTCTCCATCCATACTCTGCCCCTGCCATCCAGGTACCAGACAGTGGCCGGCTGGTCTTTCTACAGCAAACTGGACTAGGGCCCTTCCCTTCTCACAGCTGAAGTTGGAGTTAAGCCTCACATGGTTCTGCTTGGCATGGAGAGCTCTTTTCCCCTCAGCATGGTTTCATCCAGAACACTCACAGTGCAGGGAAGGGCAGGGCAGGGGCCCCCTTCCTCAAATGTGAGTTTGGTGGACAACTGGGTATGAGATGGTGATTTCCCTAAGAAGAAACAGGGCTGAGGTGGGGGAATTGTCTGTGTTCAGAGTTAGACCTCCAGAGTGCAAGCTTCCTTTGAGACACCAAATGGAGGGGTCCAGCTGGCAGCTGGCTCCTGGTCTGGAGCTTCAGGGAGAGGTCTCAGCTCAGAGCCACATTCAAGAGCCAGCTTAAATGCAGCCTCCTGCAGGGAACCCCCAGAACTTTCCTCTCCTCAATTAATAACAGAAAATATCTGTTAGGCGCATGACCTCACAGTAGACATTATATGAGTAAGTTAATGTGACTTGATTCCTATTTATTGGTAAAATATAAAAGAAAAAAAAACAAGTACATAAAATTCTGCTCTCTATTTATGTTGAGTCCTGACCTTTGTCCACATTTCTCCACCTACCATATATGCCCATCAAAATAAATGAAAGCAAATATCAGGAAAAAAGTAATAAAATCTTTACAGCAAAAATAATACTAGCCCAATATGTTCATTTTGGCTGTATATGGCCTAATACTTGATAAATACAGATAAAGTATTAAACATTTTAATAACTATGACTAGTGAATAGGTCATGGGCCATTCGCAAAAGTCCTTTGTGTAAATAACATTTAAGTAACTCTCACATGCCATGCAAAGTGATTGAGGCTGGGGATAAAATAGTGAACCACAAGATCAAGGTCCTTGCTTATCACTTATCTCGAAGGTAGTAATAAGAACTGTACAGAATAAAATGAGAAGAACTGGCTAGTGAGAAGGAACAAGTAGTGTGTAGGTGGTCAGGGAAAGCCATTATACTAAA
>NW_022449749.1:0-1562 GCF_009761245.1 Sapajus apella | reverse complement strand
CCCTTGCTGTGTGACCTCGGGCTGCTATCGCCACCTCTCAGAGCCTCAGCTTCCTTCCCCTTCTGTAAAATGGAGAGTCTAATGATACCCACCTGGCAAGGGGGTTCAGGGAATTCAGTGAGCTCCTTCGTGTAAGGAGCTGGTGTCTGCACGTGGCCCCGGGTCAGAGATTTGTAATGGGGATTGAAATGACTGATAAGTGGCCAGGCATGTTGGCTCACACCCTTAATCCCAGCACTTTGGGAGGCCAAGGCAGGTGGAACACCTGAGGTCAGGAGCTTAAGATTAGCCTGGCCAACGTGGTGAAACCCCATCACTACTAAAAAGACAAAAATTAGTCGGGCATGGGGGTGTGTCCCAGCTACTTGGGAGGCTGAGGGAGAGGAATCGCTGGAACTTGAGAGATGGAGGTTGCAGTGAGCTTAGATCATGCCACTGCTCTCCAGCCTGAGCAACAAGACTGAAACTTTGTCTCAAAAGAGCAAGCAAGCAAGCAATTACTGATAACCTTACAGATTGTCAGAGGTACACAAGGGACTCAGAGGGGGACCACACCCATCCTTTCACACACAGAGAGGAGAGCAACCTACCTACCCAAGACCACACAGCCACCGGCTGTCAGCAACTGCATCACCCCAGCCTCTCCATTATGGCCCAGGCCTTCTGACCTGCCCTGGAAGGGCCCTTGGGCCTCCCGCTACCACCTCCTCCCTGTTCCTCAATTTAGCTCTTCTCTGTGGCCACTGGTTATGGCCAAAGGCTAGGGATCTTATGAGTTTGAGGCAGCCTGAGCATCTGTCTGTGCTTTCACCCAGAGCCAGAGCACCAGGTCCCATGCATATCAGCTGTGATTCTCTACCGGTTCAAGACCACCTAAAGGCTGGCTGGTTGTGCATGTGGAAGAGGGGGTGGTGTTCTTCCCTCAGGTTAGCAACATGATAGATTAAAAAGCACACGGGAGGCTGAGCAGTGGCTCAGGCCTGTAATTTTAGCACTTTGGGAGGCTGAGGCTGGTGGGTCACCTGAGGTAGGACTTGAAAACCAGCCTGACCAACACGGTGAAACCCCATCTACTAAACATACAAAAATTAGCTGGGCGTGGTGTCATTTGCCTGTAATCCCAGCTACTCGGGAGGCTGAGGTGAGAGAATCACTTGAACCCAGGAAGCAGAGGTTGCAGTGAGCCGAGATCACACCACTCCACTGCAGCCTGGGTGACAGAGTGAGACTTTGTCTCAAAAAAAAAAAAAAAAGAAAAGTGCATGGGCTCTGGAGGCAGAGAGACGGAATTGAATCCCAGCTTTAACTTCTCAGCTGTGTGCCCTTGGAAAAGTGCACTTCTCTGAGCTTCAGTTTTCTCACCTGTGAAATGGGAACAACATTTGGCTTGCCAGGGGTCTTAGGATGACTGGGAAGTGTCTGGCACGTAATAGGTGCTCAACGTGTGCTTTCCCATGGCCATCTAAGAGTCCTCAGGGCTGCCCTCCTGCCCTTCCCCCACAACTCCTGTGCCTGCCTCTTAAATGGGTACTCAGTGTGATAAGAAGGCACAGGTGAGGGAG
>NW_022449748.1:0-1562 GCF_009761245.1 Sapajus apella | reverse complement strand
ATCTGTTTCTAACTCGCTGAATCTAAACATAGATGCAAATCCCTAAGGTGAGCGAATACAAAGCAGAGAAGTTTGAACGAGATGTTTCTCCTGTGTTTTAAACGCAGTCTTACTCCTAATTCCTATAAGCCTGTATATGGCTGGAAATATCTGTTTCCAGATTCTCCAAAGAAAGCATTTCTGAACTGCTGCTCTAACACATCAGTTTAATTCTGTACGTTGATTGCACAGCTTGACAACGATTCTGCTAGATACCTGCTTTTTTGTTTTAGAGCAAGATATTTCTCATTACAGCCTATAGACTCATTAACTCTGGCATATCCAAACGCAGCTATTAGAAGAAACGTGTTTCTAACTCGCTCAATCTGAACATAGAGCCAGCTTCCTAAGGTGAACGAACTCAAAGCAGAGCAGTTTGAAATAGGCGTTTCTCCTGGGTTTTAAACGTAGTCTTACTGCTTGTACTCCTATGCCTGAATATGACTGAAAATATCAGTTTCCTGATTCTCCAAAGAAAGGATTTCTCAACTGCTGCACACACACATCAGTTTTAATCTGTAAGTTGATTGTACAGCTTAACAACTGTTCTCCTAGATAGCTGCGTTTCTGTTTTAGACCAACGTATTTCTTTTTACAGCCTGTAGTCTCAGTCACTCTGGAATATCCGAACTCAGCTTTTAGAAGAAACCGTTTTCTAACTGGCTGTATCTAAACATAGATGCAACTTCCTAAGGTAAAAGAACACACACCAGAGCAGTTTGAAATAGACGTTTCCCCTGTGTTTTAATCGCAGTCTTACTTCTCGTTCTCATATGCCTGTATATGGCTTAAAATACCAGAATCTCCAAAGAAAGATTTCTTAACTGCTGCACAAACACATGACTTTAACTCTGTAAATTAATTATACAGCTTCACAACCATTCTGCTATATAGCTGCGTTTTTGGTTTCGATCAATAGATTTCTCATTACAGCCTAGAGTCTCAGTCACTCTGGAATATCCAAATGCAGATTTCAGAAGAAACGTGTTTGTAACTCGCTGAATCGATACACAGATGCAACTTCCTTAGGTGAGCGAACACGAAGCAGAGCAGTTTGAACTCGACGTGTCTCCTGTGTTTTAAAGGCAGTCTTACTGTTAGTTATCATATGCCTGTACATGGCTGGAAATATCTGTTTCCAGGTTCTCCAAAGAAAGGATTTCTGAACTGCTGCACACACACATCAGTTTACCTCTGTAAGTTGACTGTACAGCTTGACAACCATTCTGCTAGATAGCTGCGTTTTTCTTTTAGAGTAAGATATTTCTCATTACAGCCTACAGTCTCATTCACTCTGGAATATCCAAACTCAGCTTTGAGAAGAAACAGTTTTCTAACTCTCTGAATCTAAACACAGATGCAACTTCCTAAGGTGAGTGAACACAAAACAGAGCAGTTTTAAAGAGATGTTTCTCCTGTGTTTTAAACGCAGTCTTACTTCGACTTCTTATATGCCTGCATATGGCTGGAAATATCTGTTTGCAGATTCTCCAAAGGAACGATTTCTGAACTGCTGCACACAC
>NW_022449747.1:901-1562 GCF_009761245.1 Sapajus apella | reverse complement strand
ACCATGTTCCAGCAAGAAATGAGGGGACATTTGCAATCCTGTGACCTGCAACCCCATGGGTTACCCATTTCTGTTTTTGCCCAGGAAGTCCTGGTCACGTCATGGCTACAAATATTTAGTGGAAAGAAACACTACCCATAAAAGTGTCACTGTGGAGGTGTGGAGATCTGGGGACATTTATAAGCCTGGGGCTGTGTGTCATCAGGGCCTGTGTCCACCTTACCTGGGCTGAGCTTGTTGACAAGACGCTCTGCCAGCCTGTGCCCCTCAGCCAGCTGCACTCGGAGATCCTGACCCTGGGGCTTGTCAGGGTCACCAGGAGTGAGGAGAGCCTTCAAATGCTGATACAGTGAGCGGGAGGCGTCTCTCCCTTCCCGTAACTTCTCCTATAACTGGGTCAGCTCTTTTTCCTGAGAGCGAACCAGGTCTTTATACTGCCTACGGTGAGATAGCAGAGAACGTTTAATAACAGAAAGTGATGAGTGATCAGTTCTACTACTGCAATGGAGGGTTATGTGAGAATGTCCTCAAGGAGCCTTACAAGTAGAAGGTCACAACATGCTTGGGGAAATGCCTGTGTACAACATCTATATACATATACAAATATATATATATGTGTGTGTGTGTGTGTGTGTGTGTGTGTGTGTGTGTGTGTGTGTGT
>NW_022449747.1:0-891 GCF_009761245.1 Sapajus apella | reverse complement strand
TGTGTGTGTGTGTGTGTGTGTGTGTGTGTGTGTGTGTGTGTGTGTGTGTATATTTGACAGGGAATGGTGGTTCCCACCTATAATCCTAGCACTTTGGGAGTCTGAGGCAGGCACATTACCTGAGGTCAGGAGTTCAAACCCAGCCTTGCCAACATGGTGAAACCCTGTCTCTACAAAAAATACAAAAACTAGCCAGGCATGATGGTGCATGCCTGTAGTTCCAGCTACTCAGGAGGCTGAGACAGGAGAAATGCTTGAACCATGGGAGAAGGGGTTGCAGTTAGCTGAGATTGTGTGACTATACTCCATCCTGGGTGACAGAAATGAGACTTCATTAAAATATACATGTATACATATATATTGCATTTATATATACAAAGGCTTCCTCTATATCAGAGAGAGCTCCTGTAAGATCCTCCATGATTTTAGATTCATTTATTTCTTCTGTAACCAAAAGTCATTGTCTTCTTAAGTCAGTTTCAAGGGGATGTCCTTTTAGCGCCTCACTTTGGACATGGAAATTTCTATGTGAGAATTCACATAGTGCATCTGGCAGTGACTGGAAACAGGGCGGTGCACAGAAATGTGGCCAGATGCAGATGGGGTGAATTGGAAAGATGAAAGAAGAAGGGAATGGCAGGTCAAGAAGGCAACATTGATTGAACGAATGACTTGCTGCGGTAAGTCTGGAGGGGACTCTAAGAGCAAATGGGCGGTGATCACACACCATTTTGAGAGTATTAAATGCTGCTGGGTGGTTCATTTTCTTTAAATGAATTTTGGATACGCAGATTTCAACTCAAGAATTAGGTGTTTTAAGAAGAGAAAACAAAGCTCAAGAACCATCTGCAACTCGTAACTTGCTAAGATTACTGTTCTGTTTTATGAGTG
>NW_022449746.1:0-1563 GCF_009761245.1 Sapajus apella | reverse complement strand
ATCCATATACAAGCATATGAGAACTAGCAGTAAGACTGCCTTTAAAACACAGGAGAGTCGTCGAGTTCAAACTGCTCTGCTTTGTGTTCGCTCACCTATGGAAGTTGCATCTGTGTTTCGATTCAGCGAGTTACAAACACGTTTCTTCTAATATCTGCGTTTGGATATTCCAGAGTGACTGAGACTATAGGCTGTAATGAGAAATCTATTGATCTAAACCAAAAACGCAATTATATAACAGAATGGTTGTTAAGCTGTGGAATCCACTCAAAGAGTTAAACTGATGTGTGTGTGCCGCAGTTCAGAAAGGCTTTCCTTGGAGAATCTAGAAACAGATATTTCCAGCCATATACAGGCATATGAGAACTAGCAGGAAGACTGCGTTTAAAACACAGGAGAAACGTCTAGTTCAAACTGCTCTGCTTTGTGTTCCTTCACCTTAGGAAATTGAATCTATGTGTATATTCAGCGAGATAGAAACACGTTTCTTCTAAAAGGTGCTTTTGGATCGTTCGGAGTGAATGAGACTGTAGGCTGTAATGAGAAATATCTTGCTCTAAAAGAAAAACACAGCTATCTAGCAGAATGGTTGTCAAGTTGTATAATCAATTTACAGAGTTAAGCTGAATTGTGTGTGCAGTAGTTCAGAAATCTTTTCTTTGGAGAATCTGGAAACAGATATTTCCACCAGCATACAGGCACATCAGAACTAGAAGTAACACTGCGTTTGAAACACAGCAGAAACGTCTAGTTCAAACTGCTTTGCTTTGTGTTCGCTCACCTTAGGAAGTTGCATCTATGTTTAGCTTCAGCTTGTTAGAAACAGTTTTCTTCTAAAAGCTGCGTTTGTATATTCTAGAGAGAATGAGACTATAGGCTCTAATGAGAATTATCTTGCTCTAAAACAAAAACGCAGCTATCTAGGAGAATGGTTGTGAAGCTGGACAATCAACTTACAGAGTTAAAGTGCTGGGTGTGTGCAGCAGTTCAGAAATCCTTTCTTTGCACAATAGGGAAGGAGATATTTCCAGACGTATACAGGCATATAAGAACTAGCAGTAAGACTGCGTTTAAAACACGGGAGAAATGTCTAGTTCAAACTGCTCTGCTTTGTGTTCGCTCACCTGAGGAAGTCGCATTTATTTTTAGATTCAGCGAGTTAGAAAAAGGTTTCTTCTGAAAGCTGCGTTTGGATATTACAGAGTGATATAGACTATAGGCTATAATGAGAAATATCTTGGTCTAAAAAAAAACGCAGCTATGTAACAGAATGGTTGTTAAGCTGTACAATCAGCTTACAGAGTTAAACTGATGTGTGTGTGCAGCAGTTGAGAAATCCTTTCTTTGGAGAATCTGGTAACAGATATTTCCAGCCATATACAGGCATATGAGAAGAAGCAGGAATACTGCGATGAAAACACAGGAGAAACGTCTTTTTCAAACTGCTCTGCTTTGTGTTCGTTCACCTTAAGAAGTTGCATCTATGTTTAGATTCAGCGAGTTAGAAACAAGCTTCTTCTAAAAGCTGCGTTTTGATATTCCGCAGTGACTGAGACTATAGTC
>NW_022449745.1:0-1563 GCF_009761245.1 Sapajus apella | reverse complement strand
TGTTCATTTTCATCTGCAGTGTATGGTTTCTCCAAAACCATACCCGCGTTCCTTTTTTTTTTTTTTCTTTTTTTTTGGAGACAGTCTCGCTCTGCCCAGGCTGGAGTGCAGTGGTGCCATCTGGCCTCATTGCAACCTGCGCTCCCGGGTTCAAGCAATTTTCCTGTCTCAGCCTCCTGAGTAGCTGGGACTACAGGGGCCTGCCACCACGCCAGGCTCATTATTGTATCAGTGGAAAAGACGGGGTTTCTCCATATTGATCAGGCTGGTTTCAAACTCGACCTCAGGTGATCTGCTCCTTCAGACTCCCAAAGTTCTGGGATTACTGGTGTCAGCCACTGAGCCTGGCCTCTCCTATTTTTAAACAACTTTCTAGGAATATTCAGTAAGTGTGAGATTATCTGTGTGTGGTTTTCAATTAAACCACACACAGTTAACTTTGTTGGATAGTTAATTTTGAGGACCTTTTATCTGTTGTTCGATTTTATGTCGCAGAATTGTCTGTTCAGGTCCTTTGCAAAATACTAGATTCATTTGCTACTTTGTAGTGTTTTTTGTGTACACCTTAGATGACAACTCATGAATTACATGATTACCTGAAATTTTTGCCTAATCTATAGGATGCTTTTTTTATTTGGAAAGTAGTTTCTTTGCTGTGCAGAAACTTTTCAGGTTGATGTAGTCCATGTTTATTTTTGCATTTTATGCATGTTATTTTAGTCACCCATATAAGAAAACACTTATCAGTGACAAAGCATTTAATTGTCAATGAGGTTTTTCTTCCAGGGTGTTTATTTCTTTTTCTCTTTGCAAAGGTGAGCAGAGACTCAAGTGACCCAGAATATATGCTCAACCTGTGTTTTAGTTAAAAACATTTTGTGGTTTATGATCTTTTGTTCAGGTCTTCGGGGTATTGTTTGTTTGTTTGTTTTTTGTGTGGGGGGGGTTGATTTTCATATATCATGTAAAATCAAGGTCCTGTTTCTCTCGTCTGCATGCAGATACCATTTTTCTCAAAGGTATTCATTGAGCAGACTCTGCCTTCCACATTGCGGTGGTCTTTATCAACGTGAGTTGACTGTGTCCATATTTGCGTTGATCTTGTTTCGTCTTCCCTGTTTTTGTCCACAGTTCTAGGTATTGTTTTTGTACAAGTACCATATATCTGCTGCATAACTGCAGCTTGGCAGTGTGATTTAATATCGAGGATTGTGGGTCCTCACTTTGATTGTATTTCTCAGGATTCTTTAGATATTAATTGCTCTTATGTGATTTTTAGCAGTATGTATTTATTTCTGTTGACTTTTTTCCACAGCATAAAGGTGCATAATTAGGGGTACATTTTCACATATATAGATTGGGTAATGATCAAATCAGGGTACTTAGGATCTCTATTCTCTCATAAGGTATTATTTTTGTGTGGAGAGAACACTCAAAATTCTCCTTTCTTGTTCTTTTGAAAAATACAGTATTGTTAACTTCAGTCACCAGGCTGAGGAAGAGAACACTCAGATTTATTCCTTAAAGGTTAAGATAACTTTGCTTCCATAACCAATCCCTACT
>NW_022449744.1:599-1563 GCF_009761245.1 Sapajus apella | reverse complement strand
TACATAGCTCCGTTTTTGTTTTAGATCCAGATATTTCTCATTAAACCCTATACTCCCATTCAGTCAGGAATATCCAAACCCACCTTTTTGGAGAAATGTGTTTCTAACTCGCAGGATCTACACATAGATGCAACTTGCGAGGGTGAGCGAATACACAGTGGAGCAGTTTGAAAGATACGTTTCTCGTGAGATTTAGATGTGATCTTATAGCTAATTATTAAGAGTCTGTATATGGCTGGAAATATCTCATTCCAGATTCTCCAAAGAAAGGGTTAGTGAACTGCTACATTCACAAAGTTATTTACCTTTGTAAGTGTAACATACACCTTGACAATCATTCTGCCACATAGCTCCGTTTTGTTTTAGTGCCAGATATTTCTCATTAAACCCTATACTCCCATTCACTCAGGAATATTCAAACGCAGTTTTTGGAGAAAGGTGTTTCCAACTAGCAGAATCTAAACATAGATGCAACTTCCGAAGGTGAGCGAGCACAAAGTGGAGCAGCTTGAAAGAGACTTTTCTCGCATGATTTAGATGCGATCTTATAGCTAATTCTGAAGAGTCTGTATATGGCTGGAAATATCTCTTTCCAGATTCTCCAAAGAAAGGGTTATTGAACTGCTACATTCACACAATTGTTTTACTCTGTAAGTCTAATATACACCTTGACAATCATTCTGCTACATAGCTCCGTTTTTGTTTTAGAGACAGATATTTCTCATTATACCCTATACTCCCATTCACTCAGGAATATCCAAACGCAGCATTTTGGAGAAACGTGTTTCTAACTATCAGAATCTAAACATAGATGCAACTTCTGAAGGTGAAGGAACACACAGTGGAGCAGTTTGAAAGAGACGTTTCTCCTATGATTTAGATGCGATCTTAAATCTAATTATTAAGAGTCTGTATATGGCTGGAAATATCTCTTTCCAGATTCTCCAAAGAAAGGGTTAGTGAA
>NW_022449744.1:0-499 GCF_009761245.1 Sapajus apella | reverse complement strand
GATCTTAAAGCTAATTCTTAAGAATTTCTATATGGCTGGAAATATCTTTTGCCAGATTCTCCAAAGAAAGGGTTAGTGAACTGCTGCATTCACACAATTGTTTACCTCTGTAAGTTTAATATACACCTTGACAATGATTCTGCTACATTGCTCCGTTTTTGTTTTAGAGCCAGATATTTCTCATTAAACCCTATAGTCCCATTCACTAAGGAATATCCAAACGCATGTTTTTGCAGAAATGTGTTTCTACCTTGCGGAATCTAAACATAGATGCAACTTCCTAAGGTGAACGAGCACACAGTGGAGTAGTTTGAAAGAGTCGTTTCTCGTATGATTTAGCTGCGAACTTATAGCTAATTCTTCAGAATTTCTATATGACTGGAAATATCTCTTTCCAGATTCTCCAAATAAATGGTTGATGAACTGCGACATTCACACAATTGGTTACCTCTTTAAGTTTAATATACACGTTGACAATAATTCTGCTACATAGCTCCGT
>NW_022449743.1:302-1563 GCF_009761245.1 Sapajus apella | reverse complement strand
GGGTAGCTGGGATTATGGGCAAATGCCACCACAACTGGCTACTTGTTATATTTTATTTATTTGTATTTTATTTATTTTTTGAGATGGAGTCTCGCTCTGTCGCCCAGATTGGAGTGCAGTGGCACTATCTTGCCTCACTGCAACCTCAGCTTCCGGGGTTCAAGTGATTCTCATGCCTCAGCCTCCCGAGTAGCTGGGACTACAGGCATGCGTCACCACCCCCGGCTAATTTTTGTATTTTTAGTAGAGATGGGGTTTCACCACGTTGGTCAGGCTGGTCTCGTGAACTCCTGTACTCATGATCTGCCTGCCTTGTCCTCCCAAAGTGCTGGGATTACAGGTAGGAGTCACCACTCCTGGCCTGTTTTATTTTTTGTAGAGATGGGTGGGATGTCTCACTATGTTACCCAGGCTGGCCTCGAACTCCTGGTTTCCAGGGATTCTTCTCCCTTGGACTCCCGTAGTGCTGGGATTATAGGTGTGAGCCATCTTGCCTGGCCACATCCTGATTTTTTATTCGGGAAGTGTTATTCCAGGAGTGACTGCCCCTGGATCACCCCTAGGTCCTCAGCTACTTCTCCCCTGAGGGGCTCAGTGGAGAAACCCCTCCCATGTGAAGGATGGCAGCTCCATAGCCCTCAGCCCATTTCCTGGCCACTTGCTGTAAGTCTTCTCTGCCCTAGTGCCCCACTTCCTGCTTAGCCTCTGACTCACCCCTGTCCTGGAGCAGAGCCCAGCACATTGAAGGGCAAAAAGGTAGGCTATGTTGGACTAAAATGTGGTTGCCACCACTAACTGGCCTCTGCTTTTCCAGCCAGTATTAGGATATGAGGGTTTGCAGATGTGTGGAGATAGGACGGTTCAGAGCCTGGCTCAATGAACTTGGCAGGTGGCCTGACCCCTCTGAGCCTCAATTTCTGCATCTGTTAAGTGGGGTAATGAGAATGTGGGTGAAGTCGGTGGCCAGCACATGTGGTAAAGTAGATCATCTCACAGAAGTCCCAGCTATCTGAGATGCTGACCGTATCAAACAGCCTGGGAGGCTGGGCATGGTGGCTCACTTGAGGCCAAGAGTTTGAGACCAGCCTGACCAACATAGTGAAACACCATCTCTACTAAAAATACAAAAATTAGACTCTGTCTCAAAAATAAACAGCATTGGCCGGGCGCGGTGGCTCAAGCCTGTAATCCCAGCACTTTGGGAGGCCGAGGCGGGTGGATCACGAGGTCATGAGATCGAGACCATCCTGGTCAACATGGT
>NW_022449743.1:0-202 GCF_009761245.1 Sapajus apella | reverse complement strand
AAAAAAAATAAACAGCATTGGAGCACCAGAAAGTGTACACGCAGACACCCTTCTCATCTTTGAAAGAGTATTTGCTGAGCTTCTGCTAGAAGCCAGGCCTTGTTTGTGCTGGATGCTGGAGAAGCAAAAATGGTTTCTGTCACGAACAGTCTGGAGGCAGTTGTTTTTAAAGTCAGCTTCCTTCTGTTATTAGTATCTTCTG
>NW_022449742.1:0-1563 GCF_009761245.1 Sapajus apella | reverse complement strand
TAGCCATTGTGCCCAGCCCCCAAAAAAATTTATTAATAAAAAAAAAAAGTGAGAAAAACCAAGATTTGTTAAGTGTGAGACAGCGCGTGTCCCTGCGTGCACTCACGTGCATAAGATGATCCCGTCCTTCAGGCCCTTCTGGAAGTCGGGGCCGATGGAGAGGCCGGTGAGCCCCTCGATCCAGCTTCGGAGCTCTGCCTCCTTCTGCGGGTCATACTTGGACAGGAGCTGGTGGAGCGAAGGGCATGAGACTGAGCTGGGGTGGGGGCACACCCGGCAGATGCCCCTCGGGAGCTCCAAACAGGGTGGGGCTGGGGACTCCAGGGCAACGGGAGACATAGGGGCCTGGAGGTCCCCCTCACCACACCCACGAAGATGCTCCTCCGTTCCCATCATTAGGCGTGCCCAGGCCCCTGCAGGCGGGCACAGAGAAACCACGCCCCAGCAAGCCGAAGACGGGCTCATAACTCCCTGATAAACATCAGCTCTAATCCACTGCGATGCAGGACGAGCTGGCAGGATCCGCCCCTGCGCCCTGCCTTCTCCCCTCTGCTGCTCACACATGACATTTACCACCGCAACCACCTGAAAGGGCACAATTTCGCAGCACTCAGTACATCTGCAGTGCTGTGCAACCGCCGCCTCTTTAATTTATTGGTTTATTCATTTATTTATTATTTTTTTAAGACGGGGTCTCACCATGTTGGTCAGGCTGGTCTTGAACTCCCGACCTCAGGTGATCTGCCCACATTGGCCTCCAAAGTGCTTGGATTACAGGCGTGAGCCACCACACCCGGCCCCACCACCTCTTTTTTTTTTTGTTTTTATTTTTTTTTTGGGTGTGGGGGGTTCTGTTTTCTCCCAGGCTGGAGTGCAATGGCGCGATCTCGGCTCACCACAACCTCCGCCTCCTGGGTTCAGGCAATTCTCCTGCCTCAGCCTCCTGAGTAGCTGGGATTACAGGCACACGCCACCATGCCCAGCTAATTTTTTGTATTTTTAGTAGAGACAGGGTTTCACCATGTTGACCAGGATGGTCTTGATCTCTTGACCTCGTGATCCACCCGCCTCGGCCTCCCAAAGTGCTGGGATTACAGGCGTGAGCCCCCGCGCCCGGCCAGTAATTCTACGTTTAACTTACTGAGGAGCTGCCCAATCTCCCTCTTTCCGAATGTGGCCTGGCTGCCTCCTGCCTCGGGGCCTTTGCACGTGCTGTCAGCGCCAGCCCTGAGGTTTGCATGGGCAGCTCCCTCCCTCCAGTCCAGCCCTGAAAGGAAGGTCGCCTCCCTGGCAAGGATTTCCCTGACCACCCTGGTAGGGACAGCCTCCCCAGTGTCCCTGTCTCGCCGACCCTACTTATTTATTATGGGTGATGGAGTCTCACTCTGTCACCCAGGCTGGAGTGCAGTGGCGCGATCTCCGCTGACTGCCACCTCCACCTCCCGCGTTCGAGTGACTCTCCTGCGTCAGCCTCCAGAGCAGCTGGAATCACAGGCGTGCGCCACCTCGCCCGGGGAATTTTTGTATTTTTAGTAAAAATGAGGTTTCACCATGTTGGTCAGG
>NW_022449741.1:0-1563 GCF_009761245.1 Sapajus apella | reverse complement strand
TCTCCAAAGAAAGCGTTATTCAACTGCTACATTCACACAATTGTTTACCTCTGTAAGTGTAATATATACCTTGACAATCATTCTTCTACATAGCTCAGTTTTTGTTTTAGAGCCAGATATTTCTCATTACACCCTAAGCTCCCAATAACCCAGGAATATCCAAACGCAGCTTTTAGAATAAACCTCTTTCTAACTCGCTGAATCTAAACATAGACGCAACTTCCTAATGTGAACCAAACACAGCAGAGCAGTTTGAAAGAGACCTTTCTCCTGTGGTTTAGACGCGATCTTAAAACTAAAGCTTAAGAGGCTGTATATGGCTGGAATTATCTCTTTCCAGATTCTCCAATGAAAGTGTTTCTGAACTGCTGCATTCACACATCCGTCTAACTGTGTAAGTTGAATACACACCTTGACTATCATTCTTCTACATAGCTCCGTTTTTGTTTTAGAGCCCGATATTTCTCATTACACCCTATACTCCCAATAGCCCACGAATATCCAAACGCAGCTTTTAGAAGAAACCTGTTTCTAACTCGCTGAATCTAAACATAGATGCAACTTCCGAAGGTGAACGAACACACAGCAGAGCAGTTTGAAAGAGACGTTTCTAATGTGATTTAGACGTGATCTTATTGCTAATACTTAAGAGTCTGTATATTGCTGAAAATATCTCTTTGCAGATTCTCCAAAGAAAGGGTTATTCAACTGCTACATTCACACAATTGTTTAACTCAGTAAGTTGAACATACACCTTGACAATCATTCTGCTACCTAGCTCCGTTTTTGTTTTAGAGCCAGATATTTCTCTTTAAACCCTATAGTCCCATTCATTCAGGAATATCCAAACGCAGCTTTTTGGAGAAACGTGTTTCTAAGTCGCAGAATCGAAACATAGATTCAACTTCCTATGGTCAACGAACACACAGTGGAGAAGTTTGAAAGACACGTTTCTCGTATGATTTAGATGCGATCTTAAAGCTAATTCTTAAGAGTCTGTATATGGCTGGAAATATCTCTTTCCAGATTCTCCAAAGAAAGCGTTATTCAACTGCTACATTCACACAATTGTTTAACTCTGTAAATTTAATATACACCTTGACAATCATTCTGCTACATAGCTCCGTTTTTATTTTAGAGCCAGATATTTCTCATTACACTGTATACTCCCATTCACTCAAGAATATCAACACGCGGCTTTTAGAAGAAACGTGTTTCTAACTCGCTGAATCGAAACATAGATGCAACTACCTAAGGTCAACCAACACACAGCAGAGCCGTTTGAAAGAGACGTTTCTCCTGTGGTTTAGACGCGATATTACCGCTAATTCGTTTGAGGCTGTATAAGGCTTGAAATATCTCTTTCCAGAATCTCCAAAGAAAGGTTTTCTGAACTGCTACATTCACACATCTGTTTAACTCTCCATGTCGAATATATACCTTGACAATCATTCTGCTACGTAGCTCCGTTTTTCTTTTACAGCCAGATATTTCTCATTACACCCTATATTCCCATTCACTCAAGAATATCCAAAAGCATCTTTTAGAAGAAACTTGTTTCTA
>NW_022449740.1:0-1563 GCF_009761245.1 Sapajus apella | reverse complement strand
TATTAAAAATAAAGGGCTGCCTCTCATGTCTAATCTGGCTAGCTGAGCATACATACTGGATTATTATAATTTACTATCTGAGTTATTAACATTTCTTCAAACACAACATTATCCAGTTTAAATTCTACCTTCCTCACTAGACAGTAAGTTCTAGAACACAGATACTGTGCCATACCCAACATACCAGGCACCTTTCCTAGTATACAGTAACTGCTCAGTAAATGTTGAACACAGGAATATGTCATGCATATGTTAATAATTAAATATAGACAAAGCAAATCGAATCATTTCTTGAAGCGTAATGAGTTCTGGGCAAGGCCTGAAGGTCAGTTAAGAGTTACTGTCGCAGAGCTTCTGCTTTCGCTCGCAGACAGTCCTTGGAATGCTGCTGGGCAATTTTGTTCGCATATGAAAGAAACCAGTTGGGGTTATAGAAGGTTTTTTGATGTTTTGGTTTGTTTTCTTTTCTTTTTGTTTTTTTTGAGTTTCACTCTTGTGCCCAGGCTGGAGTGCAATGGCGTGATCTTGGCTCACTGTAACCTCTGCCTCCCGAGTTAATGTGATTCTCCTGTCTGAGCCTCCCAAGTAGCTGGGATTTCAGGTGCCCGCCACTATGCCTGGCTAATTTTTGTATTTTTAGTAGAGACAGGGTTTCATTGTATTGGTCAGGCTATTCTCAAACTCCAAACTTCAGGTGATCTGCACGCCTTGGCCTCCCAAAGTACTGGGATTACAGGCATCAGCCATTGCGCCTGGCCGGGGTTGTAGAAGTTTAAGAATGTTTTAAAAGAATAAATTTCTCTAAAATGGCAAGTGGATTGTCATGTTAGGATTCAGAGTATTTGAGGATGTGTTTACAGTCTCTGAACAGGAGTGCAGTCAGCAGTAGTGTTGTCTAGCTCTCCTCGCTGCCCTGACACACAGGATATTGAGCCAGCTAGTCCCTTTGATGTTGAATGGGACGCATCACTAGTTCTGGCTAACGAGGTGTGAGTGGAACAGTGGGTATGGCCTCCCAGCCAGAACATAAGATGCCAGCTCTTCCCTGCCTTTGTGACTGTGGCCATCTGTCATGGTGGAGCCTCAGTCAGCCTAGAGCCTGAGGTCCCACATCAAGCAGACCCACTCTGGACTTGTCCCTTGTGTGAGAAACACATTTGTTGTCGTTGTGTAAAGCCACTGGAACTATTGGCATATTTGTTACAAAAGCATAATTTGCTGTGCTGACAGATAAAGGCCAGTGTAAGATGGATATACATCAATCATCCCCCAAATATTGCAGGTGCACACACACACACACATTTATATAAAAGAAGCAACCATATTGACTGTGTTTTTACCCGCCCAGAATTCTTTCTCTGGTAAGACCAACTTCACTGACTTCTGAGAAACCATAAGTTTAATACATTTAGGCTCAAGTTGGGATAATGTATTCCTTAAATACACACACATGAACACACACACACACACACACACACACACACACACACACACACACACAGAGGCATAGGGTTTTACTAGGGTTGGCCTATCCACATGTTTTGCTCCCATGGCCATACTGGT
>NW_022449739.1:0-1563 GCF_009761245.1 Sapajus apella | reverse complement strand
TGTTTCTAACTCGCTGAATCTAAACATAGATGCAATATCCTAAGGGGAAGTAACACACAGCAGAGCAGTTTGAAATCTATATTTCTCCTGTGGTTTAGCCGCGATCTTAAAGCTAATTCTTATGAGCCAGTATATGGCTGGAAATATCTCTTTCCTGATTCTCGAAAGAAAGGGTTTCTGAACTGCCACATTCACACATCTCTTTAACTCTGTGAGCTGAATATACACCTTGACAATCATCTGCTACAAAGCTTCGTTTTTTAGAGCCAGATATTTCTCCTTACACCCTATACTCCCATTCAGTCAGGAATATCGAAATGCAGCTTTTAGAAGAAACGTGTTTCTAACTCGGTGATTCTAAACATAGTTACTACTTCATAAACTCAACGAACACACAGCTGAGCAGTTTGAAAGAGACGTTTCTCCTGTGGTTTAGACGCGATCTTACCGCTAATTCTTATGACCCTTTATATTCCTGGAAATATCTCTTTCCAGATTATCGAACGAAAGTGTTTCTCAAGTGCTACATTCACGCATCTCTTTAACTCTGTAAGTTGAATATGCACCTTGACAATCATTCTGCTACATGGCTCCGTTTTTATTTTAGAGCCAGATATTTCTCATTACACGCTATACACCCATTAATTCAGGAACATCCAAACTCAGCTATTAGAGAAAATGTGTTTCTAACTTGCTGACTCTAAACATAGATGCAACTTCGTAAGGTGAACGAACACACAGCAGAGCAGTTTGAAAGAGACGTTTCTCCTGTGCTTTAGACGCGATCTTACCGCTAATTCTTTTTTTTTTCCCATTTATTTATTTTATTGCATTTGAGGTCTTGGGGTACATGTGAAGAACATGCAAAATTGTTGCATAGGAACACACGTGGCAGTGTGATTTGCTGCCTTCCTCCCCATCACCTACATCTGGCATTTCTCCCCTTGCTATCTCTCCCCAGCTTCCCACCCCCCACCCTCCCTCCCCTATTTCCCCCCAACTGACCCCAGTGTGTAGTGCTCCGCTTCCTGTGTCCATGTGTTCTCATTGTTCAACACCCGCCTATGAGTGAGAACATGTTTACCGCTAATTCTTATGAGCGTGTATATGTCTGGAAAAATCTCTTTCCAGATTCTCCAAAGAAAGCGTTTCTTAACTGCTACATTCAAACTTCTGATTAGCTCTGTAAGTTGAATATACACCTTCACAATCATTCTGCGACATAGCTCTGTTTTTGTTTTAGAGCCAGATATTTCTCATTACACCCTATGCTTCCATTAACTTAGGAATATCCAAATGCAGCTTTTAGAGGAAACGTGTTTCCAACTCGCTGAATCTAAACATAGATGTAACTTCCTATGGTGAATGAACACACAGCAGAACAGTTTGAAACAGATGTTTCTGCTGTGGTTTAACCTCGATCCTACCGCTAATTCTTATGAGCCTGTATGTGGCTTGAAATATCTCTTTAAACATTCTCCAAAGAAAGCGATTCTGAACTGCTACTTTCACATATCTGTTTAACTCTATATGTTAAATATACACCTTGACAATCATTCTGCT
>NW_022449738.1:0-1563 GCF_009761245.1 Sapajus apella | reverse complement strand
AACAGTGCTGCAATAAACCTGGGGTTGCAGGTCTCCCTTTGATATACCGATTCCCTTTTCTTTGGAGAAATACCCAGGAGTGGGATTTCTGGATCGTATGGTAGTTCATTTTTAGTTGTTTGAGAACTCTCTATACTGCTTACCTTCATAGCTGTACTAAATTACACTCCCATCAACAGTATGTAAGAGTTCCCTTTTCTCAGCATCCTTGCAAGCATTTATGGTAGTTTTAATAATAGCTCTCCTAACTGGGGAAGATGACAACCCTGATTATTAGTGACGCTGACGATATTTTTCATAGACCTGTTGGCCATGTATACTTTAATTCTTATGACTTAAAAACACACATACAATATAACCCAGTCAGTTAGGCATGGATATGATAACTATGAGATCGACTAACCCTGGGAAGTGGCAGGACCTGACCTATGCAAATGCCGTATCTTCCTGAACCCTTCCTCCAGAGCTACTTTCACGTGACTAACTCTGTTTCCACTCTTTCATACTCTTTCTGTTTACATATTTCCCCCCACTTTCATGCTCCTAACCACTCCATTTTAATCTCACTGCACGACTGATTTTCAGCTTTGCGAGTCTATGTGAGCACTGACTCCAAAAGGGACTTCCAATCTGTTTAGCTACTAGATGATGATACAGAATAGAGAAATAAACATAACATTGAATTCATATAACTGTATTAGCCTTTTACAAATCACATCAACCATGGCAATGAACTCTCACCATCCATCTTTTGGTTCAGTAATAGTATAAGCAAATCTATTCCTCTGGACAGATATTAAACATGAGAGAAATTAACAAAGCTGCACTAATACAATCACAATGTCAATAATTTATAATCTGAGAAAAGGAAATGGTAAACCACATTTTAATTATGTAGGTTCATCATGACACATTACTTCTGTGACATTTTAAAATGTGTTCACACAATAATTAATACAGACAAGAAGGTTGTAATAAATCATAACCAGATACATTATACCAGCACAATTTTCTCTCAGTGTATTTCTTCCTAGCCTACTGGACATTTGTAAGAATATCCCTGGGGTCAGGTATATTCATACTCATTCATTTACCAAGCTGTACAAGTCTTTTTAAATATATTACTTTAATATGTTACCAATGAGAGAACAAGTTAGTCAGTAAACAAATAAATGGCTGAAAATATTACTGTGCATTCATGGACTTCATATTTGCTTCCAGGTTGCAATACATGGAAAGGTAGAGAGTAACTTAGAATTAAAACCTGTTAAATTCAGGAATATGCTGGATAATTTTAAAAGTTGGAACAGCTATAAAGCTGTAAAACCATGTTTCATTTGGGAAAAATAAAAGTTCCTAATAAGAGCATTAAAAATGTGAAGATGAATTTCTATCACTTGTGTTTTGACAGATCTTAAATCCATTACTGTCAATGTGCTTTCTTTTGGCAACAGTTCTAGTGATGAATCTAGGTTTAAACACATAAGACATGCTCGACCCTTTGACATTGTGGTCATCATGTTTCTTTACCAAGTTGGACACTTGAAAAGAAATGCTATTTAA
>NW_022449737.1:0-1564 GCF_009761245.1 Sapajus apella | reverse complement strand
CACTGGGTGTCGGGCGCCACCTGGTGGACTTTCCATGTACTTTCCTCGGAGTTCCATCGCGGGCGTTTGCCCTGGGTGTCAGGCGCCACCTGGTGGACTTTCCATGCACTTTTCCCTGAGTTCCACTGGGGACTCCGTTTCCAGGATTGACACCCACCTTCGCCTCCACGTGAAATCTTGTCACTGCAAGGCGGCCAGAGTTTCTCTCTCCCAAAAATTTAGGACCTCATAAAAACCTACAACCTGAACCTCCTTCCAGTGAAACCTGTTAAAACATGAAGGCATTTCAGGATGGAGATGAAATGGGTGTCTCAGGCAAAATGGTCCTGGCGACCAGATATCTGGGGAGGAAACGGGTTCTGGGACTGCCCTCTGTGGGACTTTCCACAGTGGCTCTGGCTGTGAAGAGGGCAGGGGAGGCAGGAGGCTGAGTGTGGGTCCTATCAGTGAACTGCAGGATGCACACACTGAACCAAGGGGCCTAGACTAGAGAAACTGTGCAGGACCCAATCAATCCGTTAACATGCCAGCCCGACGATGACAGAGCTGGTCTATCACTCATCACTCATTTTCTTTTTTGTTTTCCACTTTTATTTGTTTTGTTTGGGGTTTTTTTTTTTGTTTGTTTTGTTTTTTGGGACAGGATCTCGCTTTGTTGCCCAGGCTGGAGAGCAGCCTCGGTTCCCTGGATTCAAACGATCCTGTTGCCTCAGGCTCTGAGTAACTCAAACTGCATGATTAAGTTTTGGATGTTTTTGTATATACAGGGTTTCACTATGTTTCCCAGTCTGGTCTCAAACTCCTGGGCTGAAGGAATCCTCCTGCCTTGGCTTCTTAAAGCACCGGGATTATAGCTGCATCCACCATGCTCAGCCTCTGCACCCATTTCTTTCACAGTCCTCTGACCATGTGAGGTGGTCAAGGATCACAGGCCCAGGCCTCCTGGTTCTGCTTAGCACAGCAATATACTGCTGGGCTGCCTCACTGTCCATGGCAGGAGGATGCAAGACGCAAGGTGCAGAGTGGTGGCCTGCTGACAGGAGGTGCAGGGCCCGTGGGCCTGTGTAGGCTAGCTGGCTGCACTCCAGGCGTCTGGAAACATCAGTGTGGTGGGAAAGAACTGCACATGCGTGAGCTGTGAGGTCAGCTGCAGCCAGGAGCACCTGGGTCCGGGTTCCTCCCCAGGTAGGCAGCCTTACCAAGGCCTGCCAGGTCTCTTGAAGTACCCTCCCTGCTGAATGCATGCAGTCTGCTCTGCTCTCCCAAGTGAAATGTGGTCAGGTCAGGATAGGACACAGATGGAAGAGCGCTTGGAAATATGGGTCCTGTAGGTTTCTTCCTGTCCTTGACAGCCAGAGTGCTCTCTCCCTTCTTGCAGTAGAACTCAGCACAGAGCTCTCCAAACACACGGAGCTCTCCAAGGACCTGTGGGGCTGCCCCTCCACCCCAGCCCCACAGGTCCTTCCCCCTTCTCATGGAGGATGGAGCTGGGGGCCAAGCCCCAGGCCTGTGTAGCTGCACTTCCTTGGGACAATGAGCTGCTTCCAGAAAAAGTCCTCAGGTC
>NW_022449736.1:0-1564 GCF_009761245.1 Sapajus apella | reverse complement strand
CCACAGGAGAAACGTCTCTTTCAAACTGCTCTGCTGTGTGTTCGTTCACCTTAGGATGTTGCATCTCTCTTTAGATTCAGCGAGTTAGAAACACATTTCTTGTAAAAGCTGCGTTTGTATTCTCCTGAGTGAATGGGAGTATAGGGTGTAATGAGAAATATCTGGCTCTAAAACAAAAACGGAGATATGTAGCAGAATGATTGTCAAGCTGTGTATTCAACTTACAGAGTTAAACAGATGTGTGAATGTGGCAGTTCAGAAACGCTTTCTTTCGAGAATCTGGAAAGAGATATTTCCAGCCATATAAAGGCTCATAAGAATTAGTGGTAAGATCGCGTCGAAACTACAGGAGAAAGGTCTCTTCCTTTTTTTTTTCTTTTTTATTTCCATTTATTTTATTGCAATTTAGGTTTTGGGGTACATTTGAAGAACATGCAAAATTGTTGCATAGGAACACACGTGGCAGTGTGATTTGATGCCTTCCTCCGCATCACCTACATCTGGCATTTCTCCCCTTGCTATCTTTCCTCAGCTCCCCACCCCCCACCATCCCTCCCCTATTTCCCCCCAACTGACCCCAGTGTGTAATGCTCTCCTCCCTGTGTCCATGTGTTCTCATTGTTCAACACCCGCCTATGAGTGAGAACATGCGGTGTTTGATCTTCCGCTCTTGTGTCAGTTTGCGGAGAAGGATGGTTTGCAGGTTCATCCATGTCCCTACAAAGGACTCAAACTCATCTTTTTTGATGGCTACATAATATTCCATGGTGTATATGTGCCACTTTTCCCTATCCAGTCTATCATCGATGGGCATTTGGGTTGGTTCCAGTTCTTTGCTATTGTAAACAGTGCCGCAATGAACATTCGTGTGCACGTTTCCTTATAGTAGAACGATTTGTAACCCTTTGGATATATACCCAGTAATGGGATTGCTGGGTCAAATGGAATTTCTATTTCTCTGTCCTTGAGGAATCGCCACACTGTCTTCCACAATGGTTGAACTAATTTACACTCCCACCAACAGTGCAAAATTTTTCCTACTTCTCCACATCCTCTCCAGCATCTGCTGTCTCCAGATTTTTTAATGTTCGCCATTCTTACTGGCGTGAGATGGTATCTCAATGTAGTTTTGATTTGCATTTCTCTTATGACCAGTGATGATGAGCATTTTTTCATATGTTTGTTGGCCTCATGTATATCTTCTTTTGTAAAGCGTCTGTTCATATCCTTTGCCCACTTTTGAATGGGCTTGTTAGTTTTTTCTTGTAAATCTGTTTTAGTTCTTTGTAAATTCTGGATATCAGCCCTTTGTCAGATGGGTAAACTGCAAAAATTTTTTCCCATTCTGTTGGTTGCCGATTCACTCTAATGATTGTTTCTTTTGCTGTGCAGAAGCTGTGGAGTTTGATTAGGTCCCATTTGTCTATTTTGGCTTTTGTTGTCAATGCTTTAGGTGTTTTGGTCATGAAGTCCTTGCCTTCACCTATGTCCTGAATGGTTTTACCTAGATTTTCTTCTAGGGTTTTTATGGTGTTAGGTCTTATGTTTAAGTCTTTAATCCATC
>NW_022449735.1:0-1564 GCF_009761245.1 Sapajus apella | reverse complement strand
GTGTTCCTATTTCTCCACATCCTCTCCAGCATCTGTTGTCTCCAGATATTTTAATGATCGCCATTCTAACTGTCGTGAGATGGTATCTCAATGTAGTTTTGATTTGCATTTCTCTGATGGTCAGTGATGATGAGCATTTTTTCATATGTTTGTTGGCCTCACGTATGTCTTCTTTTGTAAAGTGTCTGTTCATATCCTTTGCCCACTTTTTAATGGGCTTGTTAGTTTTTTTCTTGTAAATCTGTTTTAGTTCTTTGTGAATTTTGGATATCAGCCCTTTGTCAGATGGGTAAACCTCAAAATTTTTTTCCCAATTGTTGGTTGCTGATTCACTCTAATGATTGTTTCTTTTGCTGTGCAGTAGCTGTGGAGTTTGATTAGGTCCCATTTGTCTATTTTGGCTTTTGTTGTCAATGCGTTTGGTGTTTTGGTCATGAAGTCCTTGCCTACACCTAAGTCCTGAATGGTTTTGCCTAGATTTTCTTCTAGGGGTTTTATGGTGTTAGGTCTTATGTTTAAGTCTTTAATCCATCTGGAGTTAATTTTAGTGTAAGGTGTCAGGAAGGGGTCCAGTTTCTGATTTCTGCACATGGCTAGCCAGCTTTCCCAACACCATTTATTGAACAGGGAATCCTTTCCCCATTGCTTGTTTTTGTCTGGTTTGTCAAAGATCAGATGGTTGTAGAAAGGTTGTGTTGCCCCCGAGACCTCTGTTCTGTTCCATTGGTCTATATCTCTGTTTTGGTACCAGTACCATGCTGTTTTGATTACTGTAGCTTTGTAGTATAATTTGAAGTCTGGTAGAGTGATGCCCCCCGCTGTGTTCTTTTTGCTTAGAATTGACTTGGCTATGCGGGCTCTCTTTTGGTTCCATATGAAGTTTAAGGTGGTTTTTTCCAGTTCTGTGAAGAAGGTCACTGGTAGCTTGATGGGGATAGCATTGAATCAGTAAATTACTTTTGCCAGTATGGCCATTTTCACGATATTGATTCGTCCTAACCATGAACATGGAATATTTCTCCATCTGTTTGTGTCCTCTCTTATTTAGTTGATCAGTGGCTTGTAGTTCTCCTTGAAGTGGTCCTTTACCTTCCTTGTTAGTTGTATTCTTAGGTATTTTATTCTCTTTGTGGCAATTGTGAATGGAAGTTTGTTCTTGATTTGGCTCTCTTTAAGTCTGCTATTGGTGTATAGGAATGCATGTGATTTTTGCACATTGATTTTGTATCCTGAGACTTGGCTGAACTTGCTTATCAGTTTCAGGAGGTTTGGGGCTGAGACGATGGGGTCTTCTAGATATACAATCATGCCGTCTGCAAATAGAGACAATTTGACTTCCTCCTTTCCTATTTGAATGCCCTTTATTTCTTTTTCTTGCCTGATTGCTCTGGCTAGAACTTCTAATACTATATTGAATAGCAGTGGTGAGAGCGGGCATCCTTGTCTGGTGCCACATTTCAAGGGGAATGCTTCCAGTTTTTGCCCATTCAGTATGATATTGGCTGTTGGTTTGTCATAAATAGCTTTTATTATTTTGAGATACGTTCCATTGATACCTAGCTTA
>NW_022449734.1:0-1564 GCF_009761245.1 Sapajus apella | reverse complement strand
TTTTGTTTTAGAGCCAGATATTTCTCATTACATCCTATACTCCCATTGCCTAAGAAATATGCAAATTCAGCTTTTAGAAGAAACGTGTTTCTCACTCGCTGAATCTAATCATAGATGCAACTTGGTTATGTGAACGAACACACAGAAGAATAGTTTGAAATAGACATTTCTCCTGTGGTTTAGATTCGATCTTACCGCTAATTCTTATGAGCCTGTATAGGGCTGGAAATATCTCTTTCCAGATTCTCCAAAGAAAGGGTTTCTCAACTGCTACATTCACACATCGGTTTAACTCTGTAAGTTGAATATACACCTTGATAATCATTCTGCTACATAGCTAGTTCCGTTTTTGTTTTAGAGCCAGATATTTCTCATTACATCGTATATTCCAATTCACGCAGGAATATCCAAACGTAGCTTTTAGAAGAAACGCGTTTCTAACTCGCTGACTCTAATCATACATGCAACTTCCTAAGGGGAACGAACACACAGCAGAGAAGTTTCCAACAGACGTTTCTCCTGTGCTTTAAACGCGATCTTACCACTAATTCTTAAGAGCCTGTATATGGCCTGAAATATCTCTTTCCAGAATATCCAAAGAGAGGGTTTCTGAACTGCTATATTCACACGTCTGTTTAACTGTGTAAGTTGAATATACACCTTGACAATCATTCTGCTACATAGCCTCGTTTTTGTTTTAGTGCCAGATAATTCTCATTACATCCTATACTCTCAAGGACTCAGGAATATCCAAACGCAGATGTTAGAAGAAACGTTTTTCTACCTCGCTGAATCTAATCCTAGATGCAACTTCCTAATATGAACGAACAAACAGAAGAGCAGTTTGAAAGAGACGTTTCTCCTGTGGTTTAGACGCGATCTTTCTGCTAATTCTTCTGAGTCTGTATATGGCTGGAAATATCAGTTCCCAAACTCTGCAGAGAAAGGGTTTCAAAACTGCTACATTCACACATCTGTTTAACTCTTTAAGGTGAATATAGGTCTTGACAAGCATTCTCCTACATAGCCCCGTTTTTGTTTTAGAGCCAGATATTTCTCATTACATCCTATACTCTCAAGGACTCAGGAACATCCAAACGCAGCTTTTAGAAGAAACGTGCGTCTAACTCGCTGAATCTAATTATAGATGCAATTTCCTAAGGTGAAAGAACACACAGCAGAGAAGTTTGAAACAGACGTTTCTCCTGTGGTTTGGATTCGATCTTACCGCTAATTCTTATGAGACAGTATATGGCTGGAAATATCTCTTTCCAGATTCTCCAAAGAAAGGGCTTCTGAACGGCTACTTTCACACATCTGTTTAGCACTGCAACTTGAATATACACCTTGACAATCATTCTGCTACATAGCTCCGTTTTTGTTTTAGAGCCAGATATTTGTCATTACATCGTATATTCCAATTCACGCAGGAATATCCAAACGCAGCTTTTAGAAGAAACGCGTTTCTAACTCGCTGAATCTAATCATAGATGTAACTTCCTAATGTGAACGAACAATCAGTAGAGCAGTTGGAAAGAGATATTTCTCCTGTGGTTTAGACGCC
>NW_022449733.1:0-1564 GCF_009761245.1 Sapajus apella | reverse complement strand
AAATGCCTGGGTAAGGTTGGAAATATCTGTTTCCAGATTCAACAAATAAAAGATTTCAGAACCTCTGCACACACACTTCAATTTACCTCCATAAGATGATTTAACAGCTTGACACCATTCTGCTAGATAGCTGCGTTTTTGTTTTAGAGCAAGATGTTTCTGATTGCGGCCTGCAGGTCTTTCACACTGGAATATCCAAATGCTGCTTTTAGAAGAAACATGTTTCTAACTCGCTGAATCTAAACATAGATGCAACTTCCTAAGGTGAACGAATAGAAAGGAGTGCAGTTTGAAATACACGTTTCTCCTGTGTTTTAAATGCATTCTTACCGCCAGGTCTTAAATGCCTGTAAAAGGCAGGAAATTTCAGTCTTCAGATTCTCGAAGCATAGGATTTCTGAACTGCTGCAAACACAGATCAGTTTAACTTTGTAAGAAGATTGTACAGCTTGACAACCATTCTACTAGATAGCTGCGTTTTTGTTTTAGAGCAAGTTATTTCTCATTACCGCCTTTAGTCTCAGTCATTCTGGAATATCCAAACGCAGCTTTTAGAAGAAACGTGATTCTAACTCGCTGAATCTAAACATAGATGCCACTTCCTAAGGTGAATGAACACAAAGCAGAGCACTTTGAACTAGACTTTTCTCCAGTATTTTAAACGCAGTCTTACTGCTAGTTCTTATAAGCCTGTAAATGGCTGGAAATATCTGTTTCCAGATTCTCCATCGAAAGGATTTCTGAACTGCTGCACACACACGTCAGTTTAACTCTGTATGAAGATTGTACAGCTTGACAACCATTCTGCTAGATAGCTGTATTTTTGTTTTAGAGCAAGATATTTCTCATTACGGCCTTTAGTCTGTCATTCTGGAATACCGAAACGTAGCTTTTAGAAGAAACGTGTTTCTAACTCGCTGAAACTCAACATAGATGCAACTTCCTAAGGTGAACGAACACAAAGCAGAGCAGTTTGAACTAGACGTTTCTCCAGTGTTTTAAACGCAGTCTTACTGTTAGTTCTCATATGCCTGTATATGGCTGGAAATATCTGTGTCCAGATTCTCGAAGCAAACCATTTCTGAACTGCTGCAAACACACATCAGTTTAACTCTGTATGTTGATTGCACAGCTTGACAACCACTCTGCGAGATAGCCGCGTTTTTGTTTTAGAGCAAGATATTACTCATTACCGCCTTTAGTCTCAGTCATTCTGGAATCTTCAAACGCAGCTTTTAGAAGAAACGTGTTTCTAAATCGCTGAATCTAAACATAGATGCAACTTCCTAAGGTGAACGAACTCAAAGCAGAGCAGTTTGAACTTGACGTTTATCCTGTGTTTTAAACGCAGTCTTACTGCTACGTCTTAAATGCCTGTGTATGGCTGGAAATATCTGCTTCAAGGTTACCCGAAGAAAAGATTTCATATCCTCTGCACACACGCATCAATTTAACTCCATAAGATGATTTTACATCTTGACAACCATTCTGCTAGATAGCTGCGTTTTTGTTTTAGAGCAAGATGTTTCTGATTACGGCCTGCAGGCTCTTTCACACTGGAATA
>NW_022449732.1:0-1564 GCF_009761245.1 Sapajus apella | reverse complement strand
CTCGCTGAATCTAAACATAGATGCAACTTCCTAAGATGAAGGAACACAAAGCAGAGTAGTTTGAACTAGTCGTTTCTCCTGTGTTTTAAACGCAGTCTTACTGCAAGGTATTAAATGCCGCTGCAAGTCTGGAAATATCTGTTTCCAGATTCCCGAAAGAAAAGATTTCAGAACCTCTGAACACACACATCAATTTCACTCCATAAGATGATTTCACAGATTGACAACCATTCTGCTAGATAGCTGTGTTTTTGTTTTAGAGCAAGATGTTTCTGATTACGGCCTACAAGCTCCTTCACACAGGAATATCCAAACGTTGCTTTTAGAAGAAACGTGTTTCTAACTCGCTGAATCTAAACATAGATGCAACTTCCTACGGTGAACGAACACAAAGCAGAGCAGGTTGAAATAGACGTTTCTCCAGTGTTTTAAAAGCAGTCTTACTGGTAGTTCTCATATGGCTGTATATGGCCGGATATATCTGTTTCCAGATTCTCGAAGCAAAGGATTTCTGAACTGCTGCAAACACACATCAGTTTAACTCTGTAAGTTGATTGTGCACCTTGACAACCATTCTGCTAGATAGCTGCGTTTTGTTTTAGAGCAAGATGTTTCTGATTACGGCCTACAGGCTCCTTCACACAGGAATATCCAAACGCAGCTTTTAGAAGAAACATGTTTCTAACTCGCTGAATCTAAACATAGATGCAACTTCCTAAGATGAAGGAATACAAAGCAGAGAATTTTGAACTAGTTCTTTCTCCTGGGTTTTAAACGTAGTCTTACAGGTAGTTCTCAAATGCCTGTATATGGCTGGAAATATCTGTTTCCAGATTTTCGAAGCAAAGGATTTCTGAACTGCTGCAAACACACATCAGTTTAACTCTGTAAGTTGATTGTGCAGCTTGACAACCATTCTGCTAAATAGCTGCCTTGTTGTTTTAGAGCAAGATGTCTCTGATTACGGCCTACAGTCTCTTTCACACTGGAATATCCACACGCTGCTTTTAGAAGAAACGTGTTTCTAACTCGCTGAATCTAAACATAGTTGCAACATCCTAAGGTGAAAACACCATCCAGAGTAGTTTGAACTAGACGTTTCTCCTGTTTTAAACGCAGTCTTACTGCAAGGTCAAAAATGCCGGGGCAAGGCTGGAAATATCTGTTTCCAGATTCCCCAAAGAAAAGATTTCAGAACCTCTGCACACACACATCAATTTAACTCCATAAGATGATTTTACAGCTTGACAACCATTCTGCTTGATAGCTGCGTTTTTGTTTTAGAGCAAGATATTTTTCAATACAGCCTTTAGTATCAGTCACTCTGGAATATCCAAACGCAGATTTTGGAAGAAACATTTTCCTAATTCGCTGAATCTAAACATAGATGGAACTTCCTAAGGTGAAACAACACAAAGCAGAGCAGTTTGAAAGAGATTTTTCTCCAGTGTTTTAAACGCAGTCTTAATGGTAGTTCTCATATGCCTGTATATGGCTGGAAATATCTGTTTCCAGATTCACCAACGAAAGGATTTCTGAACTGCTGCAAACACACATCAGTTTA
>NW_022449731.1:0-1564 GCF_009761245.1 Sapajus apella | reverse complement strand
TGTGCACCCCAGGCACGGGGCGAGGGTGCAGGGAGAAAATTCCCTACCAGAACCTGCATAGAGAGGCCTAGAATGGTGCTGCCCAGTACAGTTGCCAGTAGCCACAGGTGACAATGCAAACTCGAATGAAATTTACATGTAATTTGAATGAAAACTTCAGCTGCCAGGTCACACTGGCCAGTTTCAAGGGCTCAATAGCTCCATGGGACAACTGGCTCCTGTGCTGGGCATTGCAGGTCTAGAAGCATCCAACGGGAACCAGTAACCAAGTCACCTGGGGACAAACAATGGAACAGCGTAGGTGATGTCACTGACACCATCTTCCCTTTTGGAATTTGTGTTTTATGGGAATGTATCCTCCTTAAAGAATATATGTCAGTATATGCACATACTATACACATAGAATTAGAAAACAAAAAACCCACCGTGCTGCAGTGTCTCCTCCCTGACCCTCCCCAGGCCTCCTTCCCAGCCTTGTTCTCCACTGGTAAGTGCGCTGGTGGCCTGGGCCACTGCCCAGGGTTGGACAAGTGAGGGGTGCCCAGAGGAACTTGCTCAATCCAGCCAGCTGCTCAGAGTCCTGCCCCCCGGCACGGCCTCTGCCTTCCCACCCGACACGCACACGACAGCCCTCCGGGGCAGCACGGCACACGGAGCCAGGTTACGGGTTAGCGGCGCCTGGGAGCCGGCGCAAGGCGCATGCACAGGGCCGGCCAGGCCGCGGGCATCGGGCCCTGCCGCAGCACTCACTGCTGGTACCTGTTCTTCTTTCTGCGCAGCCGCGAAAACAGTTTGCTTTTCTTTCTGTGGGGACGGACGGGACATGGAGGCCTTCATTCTGGGAAAGCCCAGGTGCAGAACTGGCCTGTCCCCTTCCCTCATTGCCAATCCCTCTGCTCAGAGGACTAAGGGGCAAAAGCCTCTCCTAAGTACCAGAGGCCTTGCAGAGGGCCTGGACCTACTATCCCCCGTGCCCTGGCTGGTCTCTGCTGTGGCCAGGTGCCCGCGGTGAAGCTAACAGGGCCTCGTGAGGGGCAGGAGGCTTGGGACAGGGGAGATTCGCCCTGCCTGTGGTCCCAGTCCCCAGGGGCTCCAGGTGCGCCCAGAATGCCAGGAAAAGCCCCCAGCCAAACCCAGAGCGCACAAGGGGCCATTCTGCGGGAAGGGAGGCTGCTGGGCCTCCACTGCCCTCTCTCTTCCCTCCACCCCCTTCCCAAAGGAAGCCATGGTTCTGGCCAGGACGGCCACCCGTACCCCCTGTTTACCCATCCCAGTGTTCCCACCTGTGCCTACGTCTGTCCCACTGCTTACCCATCCTAGAGTTCCCAGCTGTCCCTCCCTGCTTGACCTTGGATTCACCTTTTGGCCTTTATTCCACAACACCCCCGCTCCCCGCCCTCCACCACGTCGCCCTCCTAACCCCCCCACTCCCCGACTCAGGGCACCACGCCCCCTCTGTCAGCCACATCTATTTTATGTTCAGGGAAGCAGGGGGCAATCACCACCACCCGATGATACCCGCATCATCCCAGGCAATACTCCAGGTACCCCAGGAAGCAGACAG
>NW_022449730.1:0-1565 GCF_009761245.1 Sapajus apella | reverse complement strand
GAGAAACGTCTCTTTCAAACTGCTCTGCTTTGTGTTCGTTCACCTTAGGAAGTTGCATCTATTTTTAGATTCAGCGAGTTAGAAACACGTTTCTTCTAAAACATGTGTTTGGATGTTCCTGAGTGAATGGGGGTATAGGGTATAATGAGAAATATCTGGTTCTAAAACAGAAAAGGAGCTACTTAGCAGAATGATTGTCAAGGTGTATATTCAACTTAGAGAGTTAAACAGATATGTGAATGTAGCAGTTCAGAAAGCCTTTCTTTAGAGAATCTCGAAAGAGATATTTCCAGGCATATACATGCTCATAAGAATTAGCGGTAAGATGGCGTCTAAACGACAGGAGAAACGTCTCTTTCAAACTGCTGTGCTATGTGTTCGTTCACCTTAGGAAATTGCATCTATGTTTCGATTCAGCGAGTTAGAAACACGTTTCTTCTAAAAGGTGCTTTTGGACATTCGTGAGTAAATGGGAGTATAGTGTGTAATGAGAAATATCTGGTTCTAAAACAGAAAAGGAGCTACTTAGCAGAATGATTGTCAAGCTGTATATTCAACTTACAGAGTTAAACAGATGTGTGAATGCAGCAGTCTTGAAACACTTTCTTTGGAGAATCTGGAAAGAGATAATCGAGCCATTTACAGGCTCGTAGGAATTAGCTTTAAGATCGCCTCTAAATCACAGAAGAAAAGTCTCTTTCAAACTGCTCTACTGTGTTCGTCCACCTTAGGAAGTTGCATCTATGTTTAGATTCAGCGAGTTAGAAACACGTTTCTTGTAGAAGCTGCGTTTGGATATTCCTGAGTGGATGGGAGTATGGAGTATAATGAGAAATATCTGGCTCTAAAACAAAAAAGGAGCTACGTAGCACAATGATTGTGAAGGTGTATATTCAACTTACAGAGGTAAGCAGATGTGTTAATGGAGCAGTTCAGAAATACTTTCTTCAGAGAATCTGGATAGAGACATTTCCAGCCATATACCCGCTCATAAGAATTAGCTTTTAGATCACGTCTAAGGCACAGGAGAGGCGTCTCTTTTAAACTGCTCTGCTGTGTGTTCGTTGACCTTAGGAAGTTGCATCTATATTTCGTTTCAGCGAGTTAGAAACACGTTTGTTCTAAGAGCTGCCTTTGGATATCCGTGAGAGAATGGGAGTATAGTGTGTAATGAGTAATATCTGGCTGTAAAACAAAAACGGAGCTATGTAGCAGAATGTTCGTCAAGATATATATTCGACTTAGAGAGTTAAACAGATGTGTGAATGTAGCAGTTCAGAAAACCTTTCTTTGGAGAGTCTGGAAAGAGATATTTCCAGCCATATACAGGATCATAAGAATTAGGGGTAAGATCGCGTCTAAACCACAGCAAAAACGTCTCTTTCAAACTGCTCTGCTTTGTGTTCGTTCACCTTAGGAAGTTGCATCTATGTTTACATTCAGCGAGTTCGAAACACGTTTGTTCTAAAAGCTGCGTTTGGATATTCCTGACTGAATGGTAGTATAGGGTGTAATGAGAAATATCTGGCTCTAAAACAAAAACGGAGCTATGTTGCAGAATGATT
>NW_022449729.1:0-1565 GCF_009761245.1 Sapajus apella | reverse complement strand
CCATCTCTAAAAACAATTTTTAAAGGAATCAGTCATTGTTCAATTACCTTCTGTTAAATTTAATTTGTCTAGATTTTTTCTTTTTCTTTTCTTTATTTTTTTTGTTTTTGACATGGAGTTTCGCTCTTAATTGCCCAGTGTGCTGGAGTGCAATGGCATGATCTCAGCTCACAGCAAATTCAGCCTCCCGGGTTCAAGCAGTTCTCCTGCCTCAGCCTCCCCAGTAGCTGGTATTACAGGCATGCACCACTTTGCCCAGCTAATTTTATATTTTTAGTAGAGACGGGGTTTCTCCATGTTGGTCAGGCTGGTCTCGAACTCCCAGCCTCAGGTGATTCACCTGCTTCAGCCTCCCAAAGTGTTGGGATTACAGGTGTGAGCCCCTGCGCCTGGCAGCATTTTTCTTTAAACAGTTCTAATATTGCACCCCTCCCTCCCCTTGCCTGAACTCTGCTCCTCAAAGTGTGGTCCACCTTGGCCAGCAGCACTGTCCTCACTGAGAGCTTTACAGAAATGCAGAATCTTATGCCCTACTTCAGGCTTTCTGCATCAGAATCTGCATTTCTTTTCTTTTTTTGAGATGGATTCTAGCTCTGTTGCCCAGGCTAGAGTGCAGTGGTGCGATCTTGGCTCACTGCAACTTCTGCCTCCTAGGTTCAATTGATTCTCTTGCCTCAGCCCTCTGAGCAGCTTGGATAACAAGTGTGTGCCACCATGCAAATTTTTGTCGTTTTAGTAGAAACGAGGATTCACTGTGTTGGCCAGGCTGGTCCCAAACTCCTGATTTTGAGTGATCCACCTGCCTTAGCCTCCCAAAGTGCTGGGAGTACAGGCATGAGCCATCACACCCACACTCAGCCTTTGCGTGTGTGTGTATTTAAAAAAATATATTTTTGGTAGACACATGGTTTTGCCATGTTGCTCAGGCTGGTCTCGAACTCCTGAACTCAAATGATCTACCCACCTCAGCTTCCCAAAGTGCTGGGACTACAGGCATGTGCCACCATGTCCAGCTATTTAAATATATATATATTTATAGAGATGGGGGTCTCACTGTGTTACCCATGCTGGTCTTAAAGTCCTCTCACCTTGGCCTCCCAAAACATGGGGATTATAGGCATGAGCCACTGTGCCTGGCTCAAGTTATAATAATTTTTTAAAAATAGCTTCCTGGTTGAGAACATAGGCTCTGGAATTAAACTTCCTGGTTTCCAATTCTGGCTATGCTTTTCATTAGTTGGTAACCTTGAATATCTTGGCTAATTCCTCTGTACCTTGGTTTCTTCATCTATAAAGCGGGACTAATAATTATACTTCTTACATTTTTGTTTTTGTTTTTTTGATACAGGGTCTCATTCCTGTCACCCAGCTTGGATGCAGTGGTGCGATCATGGCTCACTGCAGTCTGAACTTCCCAGGCTCAGGTGATCCTCAACCTCCTGAGTAGCTGGGACCACAGATGGGTGCTACCACACCTGGCTAATTTCTTGCATTTTTAGTAGAGATGGGGTTTTGCCACATTGGCTAGGCTGGTCTCAAACTCCTGACCTCAAGTGATTTATCCA
>NW_022449728.1:0-1565 GCF_009761245.1 Sapajus apella | reverse complement strand
TGTGCCATAACCATAGGACAACGTTGCCCACTTCTGATTTTCTTGATCACAACTATGGGCTCTTTTCCCAATCTCCTGATGGGGTAGATTGTCTTTTCTTGGCTGTGTTCCTTTGCTTTAATGATGAACCATGATTTTGTAGTCTTAAAGGTGGTTTCTGTTGTATTGTGCCCTTCTGCTGATGGTGGTTTGGCTATATTTTACATGCAACAAGGGCTATTGGTGTACTTGTAAAACCACAGGATAAAATTTGCATGATTGAACTCTTATTGAAGCAAGTTGTCCCAACTGTGTTGCAACGTCTTCAATGGAAGTATGGGCTGCATCCTGACATGACACATCATCTGAGTCCAGATTTTTGCTGCTGTCCAGTGACTGGTTACAATACCTCAATTCATTATTTCTTGGTGTCAACATGCAAATTCTCAGAACTGTCAAGAGTAATTATCCCTGGACCCACACTTGTACTGGTGTCAGTCTCAGATAAGTTTGTTGGTATAAAAAGAAAATGAGTTTGACTTTTGAACATTCATGTGACTTTGTGGATGCTTGGGTTAGTGGCTAAGCTGATAGGTGATTTAGATAGCATAGTTTGCCCATTGGGAACCATGTTGCATGAACTTTGTTTTCCCAAAGATGGACGGTGATGGTTTGACCGTGTAAATTTGGGTCTTGGAGGTCTTAGTATAGAGGACAGCTTTGAAGTTAGCAAACTGGCTGTTGTCTCCTCTGATGAACTGACTGACTTGGTATTCTTCATCCTTCTGACTTTGGCTACCACTTGATGCAGTGTTAATCTCCTATCCATTAACGATAAGAGACTTAAGAGACTTGGTTGGACTTGAGATCCGTATTTTGGTTCATTAGTTGGCATATCCTCAGTTTTTGGTTGAGCACCTTTGTTGTGTATACTAGCAAGACAACTTTTGTTGGAATGTGTAGAATGTGTGATGGAATTGCCGTTAAAGCCAGGCTACTGGAATGCTAAAACATGATTTCTCCCCTTGAGATGATCACAATTCATGTCAGCAACAACTGAGCTCACAACGTTGTTAGTTGCCAGTGTCTTTTAGGAATTTATAAGAATTTTTTAATGTCTTGCCAAATTCTTCAATATTGAATTTTTTAAATGACACATTTGTTTCAGTGGGAAAATAGTCTACATGTTTAATGCTATTTCTTAGTTTGTACAAACAATTTTCGAGGTTTGGTTCATTTGTCAACCTCAGTTTTTTGGTTTTTCAGCTTCTGGGACATTCACACTAAACTCTTTGATATGATCAGTTAAATGGATTTTTCTTGTGTGTCCACTTCTCCACCTCAATGCCTGTCATGCTTGTTTTCTTAGTTACCTTTTCAAAAGCATGCAGGTTCGATTCCAATTTTTGTTCTTCCCCATGCCATATCTAATGTAGTTCATGGAGTCTGACTTTGAGCCGTTTACTGATTAGTCATCAAAATCTGCCTTTAAAACTTTGGGCTGCTTTTCCCTCTGGGGCCACTTGTTTTCCTTGATACTCTCCAGATTCCTCCTGACAAGCTACAAACAAGTGACCCTTGGTGCT
>NW_022449727.1:0-1565 GCF_009761245.1 Sapajus apella | reverse complement strand
CCGATATTTCTCATTACACACTATACTCCCTTTCACTCAGGAATATCCAAACACCGCTTTTTGGAGAAAAGTGCTTCTAACTATCTGAATCTAAGCATAGATGAAACTTCCGAAGGTGAACCAACTCACAGTGGATCAGTTTGAAAGAGTCGTTTCTCGTATGATTTAGAAGCGATCTTAAAGCTAATTCTTAAGAGTCTTTATATGGCTGGGAATATCTCTTTCCAGAATCTGTAAAGAAAGGATTATTCATCTGCTACATACACACAATTGTTTAACTCTGTAAGTTGAACATACACCTTGACAATAATTCTGCTACTTAGTTCCTTTTTTTTTTTAGGGCCAGATATTTCTCATTAAACCCTATACTCCCATTCTGTCAGGAATATCCAAACGCAGCTTTTTGGAGAAACGTGTTTCTAACTCGCATAATCTAAACATAGATGCAGCTTCCTAAGGTCAACGAACACAGCGGAGCAGGTTGAAAGAGACGTTTCACGTATGATTTAGATGCGATCTTAAAGCTAATTCTTAAGAGTCTGTATATGGCTGGTAATATCTCTTTCCAGATTCTCCAAAGAAAGGGTTAGTCAACTGCTACATTCACCCAATTGTTTTACTCTGTAAGTTTAATATACACCTTCACAATCATTCTGCTACATAGCTCCGCTTTTGTTTTAGAGCCACATATTTCTCATTACACCCATTATTCCCATTCACTCAGGAATATCCAAACGCAGCTCTTAGAAGAAACGTGTTTCTAACTCGCTGAATCTAAACATAGATGCAACTTCCTAAGGTGAACGAACACATAAGAGAGCAGTTTGAAAGAGACGATTCTCCTGTGGTTTAGACGCGATCTTACCGCTAATTTTTAGGAGCCTGTATATGGCTTTAAATATCTCTTTCCAGATTCTCCAAAGAAAGGGTTATTCAACTGCTACATTCACACAATTATTTAACTCTGTAAGTGTAATATACACCTTGACAATCATTCTGCTGCATACTTCCGTTTTTTTTAGAGCCAGATATTTCTCATTACGCTGTATATTCCCATTCACTCAAGAATATCGTCACGCAGCTTTTAGAAGAAACGTGTTTCTAACTCGCTGAATCGAAAAATAGATGCAACTTCCTAAGGTCAACGAACACACAGCAGAGCAGTTTGAAAGAGACGTTTCTCCTGTGGTTTAGACGCTATCTTATCGCTAATACTTATGAGCCTGTTTATGGCTGGAAATATCTCTTTCCAGATTCTCCAAAGAAAGGGTTTCTGAACTGCTACATTCACACATCTGTTTAACTCTATATGTTGAAAATACACCTTGACAATCATTCAGCTACATAGCTGCGTTTTTATTTAGAGCCAGGTATTTCTCATTAAACCCTATACTCCCATTCACTAAGGAATATCCAAACGCCGCTATTGGGAGAAACGTGTTTCTAACTCCCTGAATCTAAACATAGATGCAACTTTCGAAGGTGAACGACCTTACAGCGTAATTGTTTGAAAGAGACGTTTCTACTGTGATGTAGATGCGATATTAAAGCTAATACCTAGGAGC
>NW_022449726.1:466-1565 GCF_009761245.1 Sapajus apella | reverse complement strand
CAGCCATATAGAGACTCTTAAGAATTAGCTTTAAGAGTCTCTATATGGCTGGAAATATCTCTTTCCAGATTCTCCAAAGAAAGGGTTAGTGAAGTGCTGCATTCACACAATTGTTTAACTCTGTAAGTTTAATATACACCTTGACAATCATTCTGTTACATAGCTCCTTTTTTGTTTTAGAGCCAGATATTTCTCATTAAACCCTATACTCCCATTCACTCAGGAATATCCAAACGCAGCTTTTTGGAGGAAGGTGTTTCTAACTCGCAGAATCTAAACATAGATGCAACTTCCTAAGGTTAACGAGCACACAGTTGAGCAGTTTGAAAGAGACGTTTCTCATATGATTTAGATGCGACCTTATACCTAATTCTGAAGAGTCTGTATATGGATGGAAATATCTCTTTCCAGATTCTCCAAACAAACGGTTGATGAACTGCTACATTCACACAATTGGTTACCTCTGTAAGTTTAATATAAACGTTGACAATCATTCTGCTACATAGCTCCGTTTTTGTTTTGGAGCCAGATATTTCTCATTAAACCCTATACTCCCATTCACTCAGGAATATCCAAACGCAGCTTTTTGGAGAAAGGTGTTTCTAACTCGCAGAACCTAAACATAGATTCAACTTTCGAAAGTGAACGAACACACAGTGGAGCAGTTTGAAAGAGACGTTTCTTGTATGATTTAGATGCGATCATAAAGCTAATTCTTAAGAGTCTGTATATGGCTGGAAATATCTCTTTCCAGATTCTCCATAGAAAGGAGTAGTGAACTGCTACATTCACACAATTGTTTAACTCTGTAAGTTTAATATACACGTTGACATTCATTCTGCTACATAGCTCCGTTTTTGTTTCTCATTAAACACTATAGTAACATTCATTCAGGAATATCCAAACGCAGCTTTTTCGAAGAACGTGTTTCTAACTCGCAGAATCTAAACATAGATGCAACTTCCGATGTTGAACGATCACACAGTGGAGCAGTTTGAAAGAGACGTTTCTCGTATGATTTAGATGCGATCTTAAAGCTAATTGTTAAGAGTCTGCATATGGCTGGAAATATCTCTTTCCAGATTCTCCAAAGAAAGGG
>NW_022449726.1:0-366 GCF_009761245.1 Sapajus apella | reverse complement strand
CGAACACACAGTGGAGTAGTTTGAAAGAGACGTTTCTCGTATGATTTTGATGCGATCTTAAAGCTAATTCTTAAGAGTCTCTATACGGCTGGAAATATCTGTTTCCAGATTCTCCAAAGAAAGGGTTAGTGAACTGCTGCATTCACACAATTGTTTAACTCTATAAGTTTAATATATACCTTGACAATCATTCTGCTACATAGCTCCGTTTTTGTTTTAGAGCCAGATATTTCTCGTTAAACCCTATACTCCCATTCACTCAGGAATATCGAAACGCAGCTTTTTGGAGAAAGTTGTTTCTAACTCGCAGAATCTAAACATAGATGCAACTTCCGAAGGTGAACGAACACACAGTGGAGCTGTTTG
>NW_022449725.1:249-1565 GCF_009761245.1 Sapajus apella | reverse complement strand
AAAAAAAAAAGCTGGAGGGACCATGCGTGTAATCCCAGCACTTTGGGAGGTCGATGTGGGAGGATTGCTTGACCCCCAGGAGTTTGAGAGCAGGAATTCGAGACCAACCCGATCAACATGGAGAAATCCCATCTCTACTAGAAATACAAAAATTAACCTGGCCTGGTGATGGATGCCTGTAATCCCAGCTACTCAGGAGGCTGAGGCGGGAGAATCGCTTGAACCTGGGAGGCGGGGGTTGCAGTGAGCTGACTGTGCTCCAGCCTGGGAGACACGAGACTGTGTCTCAAAAAAAAATTGTTTTTGTTTTTCTCAAAACTATAGGAAAAAAAAAAAGAAAAAGAAAAAAGAAATAAGAGGGTAAGTAAATAGAATAAAAACAAAATTGTTTTTGTATGTTTTTACTGATTGAACACAGTTAGTGCAATCTTGTGTTTTGGAAGTTCATGTTGTAATGTTCTGTCAATTTTTGCTTTATGGATTTTGGAGTTCTGTGGTTTACTACATTTACCTTTATAATTGCTATATCTTTTTGATAGATTGACCTTTTCATCATCATAGAATGATACATATGAGTTTTGTCTCAACAATTTTTGTCTTGATGTCCATTTTGTCTCATATTGATATAGCTATTTTGGCTCTCTTTTCGTTACAGTTTGCATGGAATATTTTTTTTTTCCAATCTTGTACTTTCAACCTATTTATGTCTGACTCTAAAGTAAGTCTCTTATGCCTTGCATAAAACTGGGCCATGTTTTTTATGTATTGTGCAATCTCTGATGTTTTCGAGAGAGAGGCTCACTTTGTTACACAGGCTGGAAGACGGTGATCTCAGTTCACTGCAGCCTTGGACTCCCAGGCCAAGCCATCTTCCAGCCTCAGCTTCCCGAGTGGCTAGGACTGGCCGCCACATTCAGCTACCATTTATTTATGTTTTTTGTAGAAACGGGGTTTTGCCATGTTGCCCAGGCTGGTCTTGAACTCTTCAGCTCAGGCGATCCACCCTCTGTGGCCTCCCAAACTGCTGGGATTACACGTGTATGCCACCACACCCAGCCAGATCTCTGACTTTTTATTGTGTGTGTGTGTGTGTGTGTGTGTGTGTGTGTGTGTGTGTCTGTGTGTGTTTTTCCAGCCTATGTTAATCTTTTTATTTTATTAAGGCATTTAATGAATCTCTGACTTTCAGTTGGAGTGTTTATTTATAGTCAGTGTAATTACTGATAAGGAAGGACCTCTGTCATTTTGTTTAGGGTTGCCCAGATTATGCCTTCCTTTTTCAGTTCCTTGTCACTGTCTTTTTTTTTTTTTTTTTT
>NW_022449725.1:0-149 GCF_009761245.1 Sapajus apella | reverse complement strand
AATGCCTGGGCTCAAGCAGTCCTTCCGCCTTGGACTCCCAAAGTGCTGGGATTACAGGCATGAGCCGCCGAGCCCTTTCAGGCTAAATAATCTTTTTCTCTCTTTTTTATTGAGACAGAGTCTGGCTCTGTTGCCCAGGCCGGAGTGCA
>NW_022449724.1:0-1565 GCF_009761245.1 Sapajus apella | reverse complement strand
AAAAAGTTAAACTGGGCATGGTGGCTCACGCCTGTAATCCCAGTGCTTTGGGAGGCTGATGCGAGTGGATCATGAGGTCAGGAGGTCAGGAGACCAGCCTGGCCAACATGATGAAACCCCCATCTCTACTAAAAATACAAAAAATAATTAGCTGTTAATTTAGATTAAAATATTCTAAAACATTAACAGTTAAAGTAAATCATATGCTATATTATTACTGTCTTAGTAATTATGATAAGAAGCTATGGTATGGGGTTGTACCAAGGGATTATAAATGGAATGAAGGAAATGTGAAGAAGTAAATATCGAACTGGACAGTGGGCCTCAAGCATATTTTAATTTACTAAAACTTGAGCAATAATTATTGATAACCTGACTAATATGAAATAATTCTTAGTTAAAATATCTCCCCAAGTTATCATTTATCACATCACCTGGTTCATTTACCACTTATAAACCAGTATATTTATGTAACAAACCCGCATATGTATTCTCTAACACTAAAATTTAAAAAAAAGAAAAATAATGTTATGTTTAAACTACACTGTAGTCTAAGTGCACAATGACATTATGTCTAAAATATATACATATCTTAATTAAATCTATTTCATTGCTAAAAGATGCTAACAGTAATCTGAGTCTTCGTCATGTCCTGATATTATTGATGCTGATCGGGGTGATGGTGCTGAAAGTTGAGGTGATTGTGGCAATTTTTAAAAATAAAACAACAATGATATTTGCAAAATTGGTTTACTCCTCTATTTATGAAAGATTTCTTTATAACACATGATGGTATTTGACATCATTTTACCCACAGTAGAATTTTTCAAAATTAGAGTCAATCCTCTCAAATCCTGCTGCTGCTTTATAAACCAATTTGATGTAATAATATTTTTAATTCTTTGTTATGATTTCAATAATGTTTACAGCATTTTCACCAGGAATATATTCCATCTCAAGAAACACATTCTTTGCTCATCTATGAGAAATAATTTCCCATGAGTTCAACTTTTATCATGAAATTAAAAAAATTAGCCATATATGCAGGCTCTGCTGTTAGTCCTAGTTCTCTTGCTATTTTCACCATATCTGCAGATATTTTCTCCACTTGAGGTGCTCTAAGTCATCCATGAGGACTGGAATCAACTTCTTCCAAACTCCTCCCATGAATCATGGAAGTTATTAATGGCACCTAGAAAGGTGAATTTTTCCAGAAGGTTTTCAGATTCCTTTGTCCATATACATTGAATGAATTATTTCTTAAATAATAAGATTTAAATGTTAAATTACACCTCAATTCATGTGCTGCACAATGGATATTGTGTTAACAGGGATGAAACAACATTAATCTCTTGTGCATTTCCATTAGAGCTCTTGGGTGGCGAGCCACATTGTCAATAATAAGTACTCTTTTGAAAGGAATCTAATCTAAAGGAGCAATAGGACTCAACGGCAGGGTTAAAATTTCAGTAAACCATGCTGTAAATAAATTAAACATCATCCAGGCTTTGTTGTTCCATTTATAGAACAGAGGCAGAGTAGATTTATCAGAATTCTCAAGTGCC
>NW_022449723.1:0-1566 GCF_009761245.1 Sapajus apella | reverse complement strand
AAGTGCTGGGATTACAGGCGTGAACCACCTCACCCGGCCCTTTTTTTTTTTTTTTTTTTTTGAGACAGGGTCTCACTATGTGCCTACTGACTGCCCGACACTGGCCTTGAACTCCTGAGCTCAAGTGATCCTCCCACCAAGGCCTCCCAAAGTGCTGGGATTACAGGTGTGAGCCACTGAGCCCGGCCCTGGACTACCCAGCTTTCATTCCCACTTTTTCTATCAGAAGAATGACAAGAAGACCCGCCTTGCTGAATTACTTTCAGGATTGGACATTTTATATATAAAGGACATAGGACAGTGCCTAGCATATAACAGGCCTTCAGTTAATAATAGATATTCTTGGCCGGGCGTGATGGCTCATGCCTGTAATCCCAGCACTTTGGGAGGCTGAGGTAGGCAGATCACTTAAGGTCAGGAGTTCAAGATTAACCTGGCCAACATGGTGAAACTCCATCTCTACTAAAAATACAGAAATTAGCCAAGCATGGCGGAGCATGCCTGTAGTCCCAGCTACTTGGGAAGCTGAGGCAGAGAACTGCCTGAACCCAGGAGGCGGAGGGTACAATGAGCCAAGATTGTGCCACTGCACTCCAGCCTAATGACAAGAGCAAGACTCCACCTCAAAAATATAAATAAAAATAATAGACATTCTTAGACCAGGCACAGTGGCTCACGCCTGTAATCCCAGCACTTTGGGAGACCGAGGCAGGCAGATCACTTGAGGTCAGGAGTTCAAGATCAGCCTGGGCAACATATCAAAACCCCACCTCTACTAAAAATAGAAAAATTAACCAGGTGTGGTGGTACACACCTGTAGTCCCAGCTACTGGGGAAGCTGAAACAGGAGAATTGCTTAAACCAAGGAGGTGGAGGTTGCAGTGAGCCAAGATGCTGCCACTGCACTCCAGCCTGAGTGATAGAGTTAAGACTGCATCTTTAAAAAAAAAAGATATGCTTTCTCTTAAGCTATTTTTCCAGATAAAAAAGAAAAACATGAAATAACTTTCTCACCTGTTGATAACAATAGCCATTCAACTAGGTTAAAGAGTAAGTTTAGAAATAACAGTTTACAACGCTGCATGCTTAGACCATTTATTTATTTAATTATTTTTTAAATTTTATTTAATTATGTTTTTGAGACAGGGTCTCACTCTGTCACCCAGGCTGGAGTGCTGTGGTCCAATCTTGATTCACTGTAAACTCCACCTCCCAGGCTCAAGTGATCCTCCCACCTCCGCCTCCCGAGTAGCTGGGACTACAGGCCCGCACCACCATGCCTAATTTTGTATTTTTAGTAGAGATAGGGTTTCTGCACGTTGGCCAGGCTGACCTCAAACTCCTGACCTCAGGTGCTCCACCCACCTCGGCCTTCCCAAAGTGCTGGGATTACAGGCGTGAGCCTCCTCGCCCAGCCCAGACCATTTATATAAAGGAAAACCAAAATGGATTTTCTTAGGACTTGACTCTACGACAGATAAAGGTTTTAACAACAGACAAGTCTGCTGACCAGATGTGCGATGGTTTCATAAAATCTGGCTGAAATGCAAGGGAAAAGCAAATATT
>NW_022449722.1:458-1566 GCF_009761245.1 Sapajus apella | reverse complement strand
ATGGGAGTAGAGGGTGTAATGAGAAATATCTGTCTCTAAAACAAAAACGGAGCTATGTAGCAGAATGATTGTCAACTGCATATTCAACTTACAAAGGTAAACAGATGTGTGAATGTAAAAGTTCAGAAACCCTTTCTTTGGAAAATCTGGAAAGAGATGTTTCCAGCCATATACAGACTCTTAAGAATCAGCTTTAAGATCGCGTCGAAATCACAGAAGAAACGTCTCTTTCAAACTGCTCTACGGTTTGTTCGATCACCTTAGGAACTTGCATCTATGTTTAGATTGAACGAGTTAGAAACACGTTTCTTGTAGGAGCTGCGTTTGGATATTCCTGAGTGAATGGGAGTAAAGGGTGTAATGAGAAATATCTGGCTGTAAAACAAAAACGGATCTATGTAGCAGAATGATTGTCAAGGTGTATATTCAACTTACAGAGGTAAACAGATGTGTGAATGTCGCAGTTAAGAAACCCTTTCTATTGAGAATCTGGAAAGAGATATTTCCAGCCATATATAGACTCTAAAGAATTAGCGGTAAGATCGCCTCTAAACCACAGGAGAAACGACTTTTTCAAACTGCTCTGCTTTGTGTTCGTTCACCTTAGGAAGTTGCATCTATGTTTAGATTCAGCGAGTTAGAAACACGTTTCTTCTAAAAGCTGCGTTTGGATATTCCAAGTGAATGTCAGTATAGGGCGTATTGGGAAATATCTGGCTCTAAAACAAAAATGAAGCTATGTATCAGAATGATTGTCAAGGTGTATATTAAACTTAGAGAGTTAAACAATTGTGTGAAAGTCGCAGTTGAGTAACACTTTCTTTGGAGAATCTGGAAAGAGATATTTGCAGCCATATACCGACTCTTAAGAATTAGCTTTAAGATCGCGTCTAAATCACAGGAGAAACGTCTATTTCAAACTGCTCTACTGTGTGTTCGTTTACCTTAGCAAGTTGCATCTATGTTTAGATTCAGCGAGTTGGAAACACGTTTCTCCAAAAAGCTGCGTCTGGATATTCCTTAGTGAATGGGAGTATCGGGTGTAATGAGAAATATCTGGTTCTAAAACAAAAACGGAGCCATGTATCAGAATGATTGTCAAGGTGTA
>NW_022449722.1:0-358 GCF_009761245.1 Sapajus apella | reverse complement strand
GAGTTAGAAACACGTTTCTTCTAAAAGCTGCGTTTGGATATTCCATGTGAATGGCAGTATAGGGCGTATTGGGAAAAATCTGGCTCTAAAACAAAAATGGAGCTATGTATCAGAATGATTGTCAAGGTTTATATTAAACTTAGAGAGTTAAACAATTGTGTGAAAGTCGCAGTTGAGTAACACTTTCTTTGGAGAATCTGGAAAGAGATATTTACATCCATATACCGACTCTTAAGAATTAGGTTTAAGGAGGATCCAAGATGGCCGTTTAGGAACAGCTCAGGATTGCAGCTCCCAGTGAAAGCACAGAGGGTGAGTGGACGCCGCGTTTTTATTGCCCACAGACTAGGAAATTCCC
>NW_022449721.1:0-1566 GCF_009761245.1 Sapajus apella | reverse complement strand
AAAAATGAAACTTGACTCCTTCCTTATACCTTATATAAAAATTAACTGAAGGTGGATTAAAGACTTAAACGTAAGACCTAAAACCATGAAAACACTAGAAGAAAACCTAAGCAATACCATTTAGGACACAGGCATGGGTAAAGACTTTATGACTAAAACAACAAAAGCCATGGCAACAGGAGCCAAAGTTGACAAATGGGATCTAATTAATCTAAAGAGTTTCTGCACAGCAAAATAAACTATCATCAGAGTGAACAGGCAATCTACAGCATGGGAGAAATTGTTGCAACCTATTCATCTGACAAAGGGCTAATATCCAGAATCTACAAGGAACTTAAACAAATCTAGAAGAAGAAAACAACCCCACCAAAAAGTGGGCAAAGGATATGAACAGACATTTCTCAAAAGAAGACATTTATGCAGCCAACAAACATATGAAAAAAATCTCATCATCATTGGTCATTAGAGAAACGGAAATCAAAGCTACAATGTGATATTGTTTCATGCCAGTTAGAAAGGCAACCATTAAAATATCAGGAAACAGAGGCTGGAGAGTAGGTGGAGTTTACACTGTTGGTAGGAGTGTAAATTATTTCAACCATTGTGAAAGACAGTGTGGCGATTCCTCAAGAATCTAGAACCAGAAACCCCATTTGACCCAGCAATGGGATTTAGACCAATGGAACAGAACAGAGGCCTCAGAAATAACACCATGCATCCACAGCCATCTGATCTTTAACAAACCTGAAAAAAACAAGCAATAGCGAAAGGATTCCCTATTTAATAAATAGTGTTGGGAAAATGCAATTTATTAATAATGGCATTATAACCAAAGGATTATAAATCATGTGCATGTAAAGACACACGCACACATATGTGGATTGCAGCACTATTCACAATAGCACAGACTTGGAACCAACCCAAATGCCCATCAATAACAGACTGAATAAAGAAAATGTGGCACATATACACCATGGAATACTCTGCAGCCACAACAAAGGATGAGTTCATGTCCTTTGCAGGGACATGGATGAAGCTGGAAACCATCATTCTCAGCAAATGAACACAGGAACAGAAAACCAAACGCTGCCTGTTCTCACTCATAAGTGGGATTTGAACAATGAGAATATACGGACACAGGGAAGGGAATATCTCACACCGGGGCCTGTTGTGGATTGGAGGGCTAAGGGAGGGATAGATAGCATTAGGAGAAATACCTAATGTCGTTGATGGGTTGATGGGCGCAGCAAACAACCACGGCACATGTGTACCTGTGTAACAATCCTGCTCATCCTGTACATGTATCCAAGAACTTAAAGTATAATTAAAAACAAAATGGACAGAGACACAGTGTCTCTCTACCAAAGTTCCCTAAATTAAATAAAATCAGAAAAAGAAAAGAAGGCCTTCTTTTCAAACTATACCTCTGGCCATGCCCTCTGCCCAGGCCCTCCCCTCCCAAAAAAACAACAGCAACAACAACAAAGCAAAACTTGAAATTACCGAAGACATATCAATTAATAGAGAACCAAACTTTCATTAGTTTTGGAAACTATGACTGTCACA
>NW_022449720.1:1155-1566 GCF_009761245.1 Sapajus apella | reverse complement strand
ATGGGAGTATAGGGTTTAAAGAGAAATATCTGGCTCTAAAACAAAAATGGAGCTATGAAGCAGAATAATTGTCAAGGTGTATATTAAACTTACAGAGTTAAACAATTGTGTGAATGTAGCAGTTGAGTAACCATTTCTTTGGACAATCAGGAAAGAGATATTTCCAGCCATATACAGACTCTTAAGAATTAGCTTTAAGATCGCATCTAAATCATACGAGAAACGTCTCTTTCAAACTGCTCCAGTCTGTGTTCGTTCACCTTCAGAAGACTCATCTATGTTTATATTCTGTGAGTTAGAAACACGTTTCTCCAAAAAGCTGCGTTTGGATATTCCTGAGTGAATGGGAGTATTAGGTTTAATGAGAAATATCTGGCTCTAAAACATAAACGGAGCTATGTAGCAGAATGA
>NW_022449720.1:0-1055 GCF_009761245.1 Sapajus apella | reverse complement strand
AAGAGGTATTTCCACCCATACTCAGACTCTTAAGAATTAGCTTTATGATCGCATCTAAATCATACGAGAAACGTCTCTTTCAAACTGCTCCTCTCTGTGTTCGTTCACCTTCGGATGTTGCATCTATGTTTAGATTCTGCCAGTTAGAAAAACGTTTCTCCAAAAAGCTGCGTTTGGATATTCCTGAGTGAATGGGAATATAGGGTTTAATGAGAAATATGTGGCTCTGAAACAAAAACGGAGCAATGTAGCAGAATGATTGTCAAGCTGTGTATTAAACTTACAGAGATAAACAACTGTGTGAATGTAGCACTTCATTAACCCTTTCTTTGGAGAATCTGGAAAGAGAGATTTCCACCCATATACAGACTCTTAAGAATTAGCTTTAAGATCGCATCTAAATCAAACGACAAACGTCTCTTTCAATCTGCTACACTGTGTGTTCGTAAACCATCGGAAGTTGCATCTATGTGTAGATTCTGACAGTAAGAAAAACGCTTCTCCAAAAAGCTGCGTTTGGATACTCCTGAGTGAATGGGAGTATAGGGTTTAATGAGAAATATCTGGGTCTAAAACAAAAACGGAGCTATGTAGCAGAATGATTGTCAAGGTGTATATTAAACTTACAGAGTTGAAAAATTGTGTGAATGTAGCAGTTGACTAACCATTTCTTTGGAGAATCTGGAAAGAGATATTTGCAGCCATATAGAGACTCTTAAGAATTCCTTTAAGATCGCATGTAAATCATACGAGAAACGACTCTTTCAAACTGCTCCACTGTGTGTTCGCTCACCTTCGGAAGTTGCATCTATGTTTATATTCTGCGAGTTAGAAAATCGTTTCTTCAAAAAGCTGCGTTTGGATATTGCAGAGTGAATGGTACTATAGGGTTTATTGAGAAATATCTGGCTCTAAAACAAAAACGGAACTATGTAGTAGAATGATTGTCAAGGTGTATATTAAACTTACAGAGTTAAACAATTGTGTGAATGTTGCAGTTCACTTACCCTTTCTTTGGAGAATATTGAAAGAGATATTTTCAGCCATATACAGAC
>NW_022449719.1:0-1566 GCF_009761245.1 Sapajus apella | reverse complement strand
TTGTTGATCTTTTCAAAAAACCAGCTCCTGGATTTATTGATTTTTTGAAGGGTTTTTTGTGTCTCTATCTCCTTCAGTTCTGCTCTGATCTTAGCTATTTCTTGTCTTCTGCTAGACTTTGAGTTTTTTTGATCTTGCTCCTCTAGCTCTTTCAGTTTTGACGATAGGGTGTCAATTTTTGATCTCTCCTTGCTTCTCATGTGGGCACTTATTGCTATATATTTTCCTCTAGAGACTGCTTTAAATGTGTCCCAGAGATTCTGGTATGTTGTGTCTTCATTCTTGTTGGTTTCGAAGAACATCTTTATTTCTGTCTTCATTTCATTGTTTATCCAGTCAACATTCAAGAGCAAGTTGTTCAGTTTCCATGAAGCTGTGCGGCTCTGGGTTAGTTTTTGAATTCTGAGTTCTAACTTGATTGCACTGTGGTCTGAGAGACTGTTTGCTATGATTTCCGTTCTTTTGCATTTGCTGAGGAGTGATTTACTCCCAATTATGTGGTCAATTTTAGAGTAGGTGTGATGTGGTGCTGAGAAGAATGTATATTCTGTGGATTTGGGGTGGAGAGTTCTGTAAATGTCTATTAGGTTTGCTTGGTCCAGGTCTGAGTTCAAGTCCTGGATATCCTTGTTAATTTTCTGTCTGGTTGATCTGTCTAATGTTGACAATGGGGTGTTAAAGTCTCCCACTATTATTGTGTGGGAGTCTAAGTCTCTTTGTAAGTCATTAAGAACTTCCCTTATGTATCTGGGTGCTCCTGTATTGGGTGCGTATATATTTAGGATCGTTAGCTCTTCTTGTTGCATTGATCCTTTTACCATTATGTAATGTCCCTCTTTGTCTCTTATGATCTTTGTTGCTTTAAAGTCTAATTTATCAGAGATGAGAATTGCAACTCCTGCTTTTTTTTGCTCTCCATTTGCTTGGTAAATCTTCCTCCATCCCTTTATTTTGAGCCTTTGTGTATCCTTGCATGTGAGATGGGTTTCCTGGATACAGCACACCAATGGGTTTTGGCTTTTTATCCAATTTGCCAGTCTGTGTCTTTTGATTGGGGCATTTAGTCCATTTACATTTAGGGTTAATATTGTTATGTGTGAATTTGATACTGCCATTTTGGTGCTAGCTGGCTGTTTTGCTCTTTAGTTGAGCTGGTACTTGTTGTTCCTTTATATGTGTAGGGCCTCTTTCAGGAGCTGTTGTAGAGCTGGCCTGGTGGTGACGAAATCTCTGAGTACTTGCATGTTCACAAAGGATTTTATTTTTCCTTCACTTATGAAGCTTAGTTTGGCTGGATAGGAGATTCTGGGTTGAAAGTTCTTTTCTTTAAGGATGTTGAATATTGGCCCCCACTCTCTTCTGGCTTGTAGGGTTTCTGCTGAGAGATCTGCTGTGAGTCTGATGGGCTTCCCTTTATGGGTAACCCGACCTTTCTCTCTGGCTGCCCTTAGTATTTTCTCCTTCATTTCGACCCTGGTGAATCTGACGATTATGTGCCTTGGGGTTGCTCTTCTTGACGAATATCTTTGTGGTGTTCTCTGTATTTCCTGGACTTGAATGTTTGCC
>NW_022449718.1:0-1567 GCF_009761245.1 Sapajus apella | reverse complement strand
CCACCTCCTGATCTCGGGTGATCTGCTCGCCTCAGCCTCCCAAAGTACTGGGATTACAGGCATGAGCCACCATGCGCAGCGCCCATTTTTTTTTTAAAGACAGGGTCTTTCTCTGTCTCCCAGGCTGGAGTGCAGTGGCATGATCACGGCTCACTGCAGCCTCAACCCCGTGGGTTAGAGCGATCCTTCTGTGTTGGCCTCCCAAGTCACTGAGACTACAGGCGTGCCCCACTACACCTGGCTAATTTTTATAGTTTTTGTAGGCAGGGGTTTTTGCCATGTTGCCGTGGGCTCAAGCCATCTGCCAATCTTTGCCTCCCAAAGTGCTGGAATCACAGGGAGGAGCTACTCTACCTGGCCATCCTCATGTATGTTTAAACCAGAATTTAGGGCTGGGTGTAGTGGCTCACACCTATAATCGCAGCATTTCGAGAGGCTGAGGCAGGAGGATTGCTTCCGGCTAGCAGTTTGAGACCAGCCTGGACAATATAGTAAGACCCCATCTCTACAAAAATGAAAAATGGTCAAGCATGGTGGTAGTGTGCCCATCGTCCCCAGCTACTCTGGAGACTGAGGCAGGAGGATCACTTGAGCCCATGGGTTTGAGGCTGCAGTGAGCTATGACTGCGCACCAGCCTGGGTGACAGAGTGAGACTCTGACTTAACGTAAAAACAGAAGTTAGCATATGGCCAATAAGCTCTCAGGGCTTCCAAATCCAGGGTGCTTTTTTGAGTAAAAGGAAATCTTTCAGCTTCATGCCTTGAGATCGCTTGCAATGGCCTTCCTGCCCCTTCTCCCAGAGAGGGATTTTTTTTTTTAGCAAGTGCTCTCCCAGGATCCTGGGCTGAAAGAAAAGGAAGAAACCCAAATTAGCTTCTGTGCACATGGCCTGGTTAGCTGCTCAGCGCAGGCAGAAGCAGCCTGCAACCCAGGACCTGGATCCCCTGAGCGGGGAGGTTTGGGGCTGCTGTACTTCCACAGAGCATGGGGGCCAGAGGCCTGAGGGCACCTTCCCCATCCCCTGCCCCCCATTTACAGGTGCCTTCAGGCCAAGAAGTAGTAGCAACCTCAGAAAGCCCAGCTCTTGGCCGGGAGCGGTGGCTCACGCCTGTAATCCCAGCACTTTGGGAGGCTGAGGCGGGTGGATCACTTGAGGTCAGGAGTTTGAGACCAGCCTAGGCAACATGGTAAAATCTCTACCAAAAAAATACAAAAATTTGCTGAGAATGGTGGCGCTCAGCCTCCCAGCTACTCGGGGGGCTATGGCATGAGGATCCCTTGAACTGGGAGGTGGAGGTTGCAGTGAGCTGAAATCATGCCACTGCACTCCAGCCTGGGCGACAGAGTAAGACTCCATATAAAAAAAAAAAAAAAAAAAAAAAAAGCCCGTCTGTTGATTTTCCATACACACTGGGGCTTCAGTCTAAACACGTATGTCCCCATGTTCAGAGGTTTAGGTCCAAGGACAACTGGATTTTTGGTCTCGTGGTAAATATGGGAATTTAAAAAATTATTTTAGGCCAGGCGCGGTGGCTCAAGCCTGTAATCCCAGCACTTTGGGAGGCC
>NW_022449717.1:0-1567 GCF_009761245.1 Sapajus apella | reverse complement strand
TTTTTTGTGTTCATTTACCTCGAAAGTTGCATCTATGTTTAGATTTAGCTAGTTAGAAACAAGTTTTTTTTAAAAGCTGCGTTTGGATATTCCAGAGTGAATGGGAGTATAGGCTGTAATGAGAAATATCTTGCTTTAAAACAAAAACGCAGATATCTAACAGAATGGTTGCCAAGCTGTACAATAAACTTACAGAGTTAAACTGATGTGTGTGTGCAGCAGTTCAGAAATCCTTTGTTTGGAGAATATGGAAACAGATATTTCCAGCCGCATACAGGCATATAAGAACTAGCAGTAAGGCTGAGTTTAAAACACAGGAGAAACGTCTATTTCAAACTGCTCTGTTTTGTGTTCATTCACCTTAGGAAGATGCATCTATGTTTAGATTCAGTGGGTTACAAACATGTTTCTTCTAAAAGCTTAGTTTGGATACTCCAGAGTCAATGGGGCTATAGGCTGTAATGAGAAATATCTTGCTCTAACACAAAAACGAAGCTATCTAGCAGAATGGTTTTCAAGCTGTGCAATCAACTTACAGAGTTAAACTGATGTGTGTTTGTCACAGTTCAGAAATCCTTTCTTTGGAGAATCATGAAACAGATATTCCCAGGCATATACTGGCATATAAGAACTAGAAGTGAGACTGCGTTTAAAACAGAGGAGAAACGTCTATTTGAGACTGCTCTGCTTTTCGTTCGTTCATCTTAGGAAGTTGCATCTATGTTTAGATTCAGCGAGTTAGAAACACGTTTCTTCTAAAAGCTGCGTTTGGATTTTCCACAGTGAATGGGAGTATAGGTTGTAAAGAGAAATATCTTGATCTAAATAAAAAACTGAGGTATCTATGTGAAAGGTTGTCAAGCTGCACAATCAACTCACAGAGTTAAACTGATGTGTGTGTGCAGCATTTCTGAAATCGTTTCTTTGGAGAATCTGTAAATAGATATTTCCAGCCACATACATGTATATAAGAACTAGCAGTAAGACTCCTTTTAAACCACAGAAGAAACGTCTATTTGAGACTGCTCTGCTTTTCGTTTGTTCATCTTAGGAAGTTGCATCTATGTTTAGATTCAGCGAGTTAGAAACACGTTTCTCCTAAAACCTGCGTTTGCACTTCCAGAGTGAATGGGCGTATAGGGTGTAAAGAGAAATACCTTGATCTAAAACAAAAACACAGCTATCTAGATGAAAGGTTGTTAAGCTGTACAATCAAGTTACAGAGGTAAACTGATGTGTGTGGGGAGCATTTCTGAAATCGTTTCTTTGGACAATCTGTAAACAGATAATTCCAGCCATATACAGGCATATAAGAACTAGCAGTAAGACTCAGTTTAAAACACGGGAGAAATGCTTATTTCAACCTGGTCTGCTTTGTGTTAGTTTTCCTTAGGAAGTTTTATCTATGTTTACATTCAGAGAGTTATAAACACGTTTATTCCAAAAGCTGCTTTTGGATATTCCAGAGAGAATGGGACAATAGGGTGTAATGAGAAATATCTTGCTCTAAAACGAAAACCCAGCTATCTAGCAGAATGGTTGTCAAGCTGTAGAATCAACTTACAGA
>NW_022449716.1:0-1568 GCF_009761245.1 Sapajus apella | reverse complement strand
AAAATTCTGTCTGCTCCCATGAAGGAAACGAGCAGCACTAGGAGCCGATGCACTGGCAGAGTAATTCACAGGCAAGCACGTAAGTGGCCTGTGTGCTCCCAAGGTGGATGGCTGGTTAGCCAATGACGGGTAAGACTCTCTGAAAGATGAAAGCAACCTAAGACGGGCACAGCCACGGGGAGGCCAGTAAAGACTAAAGTAAGAGGAAAATCCAGTCACCTCCCTTGAAGGAAGCCAGCAGATCTAGGAGCCGATTCACCGGCTGCGTAATTCACAGGCAAGCACGTAAGTTGCCTGTGTGCCCCCCAGGTGGATGGCTGGATAGCCAATGACGGGTAAGACTCTCTGAAAGATGAGAGCAACCTAAGACAGGCACAGCCGCGGGTAGGCCAGCAAAGGCTAAAGTCATGGCAAAATTCTGTCTGCTCCCATGAAGGAAATGAGCAGCAGTAGGAGCCGATGCACTGGCAGAGTAATTCACAGGCAAGCACGTAAGTTGCCTGTGTGCTCCCAAGCTGGATGGCTGGATAGCCAATGACGGGTAAGACTCTCTGAAAGATGAGAGCAACCTAAGACAGGCACAGCTGCGGGGAGGCCAGCAAAGGCTAAAGTCATGGCAAAATTCTGTCTGCTCCCATGAAGGAAACGAGCAGCACTAGGAGCCGATGAACCGGCGGAGTAATTCACAGGCAAGCAAGTACGTGGCCCTTGTGCTGCCAAGGTGGATGGCTGGTTAGTCAATGGCAGGTAAGACTCTCTGAAAGATGAGAACAACCTAAGACAGGCACAGCCATGGGGAAGCCAGCAAAGGCTAATGTCAGCAAAAGCCAGTCTGCTCCCTTGAAGGAACCGAGTAGCACTAGGAGAGGATTCATCAGTAGCGTAAATCACAGACATGCAAGTGATTTGCCTGTGTGCCCCCCAGGTGGATGGCTGGTTAGCCAATGACGGGTAAGACTCTCTGAAAGATGAGGGCAACCTAAGACAGGCACAGCCACGGGGAGGCCAGCAAAGGCTAAAGTCATAGGAAAATCCAGTAAGCTCCCTTGAAGGAAGCGAGCAGCTCTAGGAGCCGATGCACTGGCTGCGTAATTCACAGGCAAGCACGTAAGTGGCCTGTGTGCCCCCCAGGTGGTTGGCTGGATAGCCAATGACGGGTAAAACTCTCTGAAAGATGAGAGCTACCTAAGACAGGCACAGCCTCTGGGATGGCAGCAAATGTAAAAGTCAGCAAAAACCAGTCTGCTCCCATGAAGGAAACGGGCAGCACTAGGAGCCGATGAACAGGCGGAGTAATTCACAGGTAAGCAAGTACGTGGCCCTTGTGCTGCCAAGGTGGATGGCTGGTTAGTCAATGACAGGTAAGACTCTCTGAAAGATGAGAGCAACCTAAGACAAGCACAGCCATGGGGAGGCCAGTAAAGACTAAAGTAACAGGAAAATCCAGTCACCTCCCTTGAAGAAAGCCAGCAGCTCTAGGAGCCAATGCACCGGCTGCGTAATTCACAGGCAAGCACGTAGGTTGCCTGTGTGCCCCCCAGGTGGATAGCTGGATAGCCAATGACGGG
>NW_022449715.1:0-1568 GCF_009761245.1 Sapajus apella | reverse complement strand
TGAATGTAGCAGTTCAGAAACGCTTTCTTTGGAGGATCTGGAAAGAGGAGAAATATCTCTTTCCAACTGCTCTACTGAGTGTTCGTTCACATTAGGAAGTTACATCTATGATTATATTCAGCGAGTTAGAAACGCGTTTCTTCTAAAAGCTGCGTTTGGATATTCCTGCGTGAATTGGAATATACGATGTAATGACAAATATCTGGCTCTAAAACAAAAACGGAGCTATGTAGCAGAATGATTGTCAAGGTGTATATTCAAGTTGCAGTGCTAAGCAGATGTGTGAATGTAGCTGTTCAGAAGCCCTTTCTTTGGAGAATCTGGAAAGAGATATTTCCAGCCATATACTGGCTCATAAGAATTAGCGGTTAGATCGAATCCAAACCACAGGAGAAACGTCTGTTTCAAACTTCTCTGCTGTGTGTTCTTTCACCTTAGGAAATTGCATCTATAATTAAATTCAGCGAGTTAGACGCACGTTTCTTCTAAAAGCTGCGTTTGGATGTTCCTGAGTCCTTGAGAGTATAGGATGTAATGAGAAATATCTGGCTCTAAAACAAAAACGGGGCTATGTAGGAGAATGCTTGTCAAGACCTATATTCACCTTAAAGAGTTAAACAGACGTGTGAATGTAGCAGTTCAGAAACCCTCTCTTTGGATATTCTGGAAAGAGATATTTCAGGCCATATACAGGCTCTTAAGAATTAGCGGTAAGATCGCGTTTAAAGCACAGGAGAAACGTCTGTTTGAAACTTCTCTGCTGTGTGTTCGTTCCCCTTAGGAAGTTGCATTTATGATTAGAGTCAGCGAGTTAGAAACGCGTTTCTTCTAAAAGCTGGGTTTGGATATTCCTGCGTGAATTGGAATATACAATGTAATGACAAATATCTGGCTCTAAAACAAAAACGGAACTAGCTATGTAGCAGAATGATTATCAAGGTGTATATTCAACTTACAGAGTTAAACCGATGTGTGAATGTAGCAGTTGAGAAACCCTTTCTTTGGAGAATCTGGAAAGAGATATTTCCAGCCCTATACAGGCTCATAAGAATTAGCGGTAAGATCGAATCTAAACCACAGGAGAAATGTCTATTTCAAACTACTCTTCTGTGTGTTCGTTCACATAACCAAGTTGCATCTATGATTAGATTCAGCGAGTGAGAAACACGTTTCTTCTAAAAGCTGAATTTGCATATTTCTTAGTCAATGGGAGTATAGGATGTAATGAGAAATATCTGGCTCTAAAACAAAAACGGTGCTATGTAGCAGAATGATTGTCAAGGTGTACATTCAACTTACAGAGTTAAACAGATGTGAGAATGTAGCAGTTAAGAAACACTTTCGTTGGAGAATCTGGAAAGAGATTTTTGCAGCCATATACAGACTCTTAACAATTAGCGGTAAGATCGCGTCTAAATCCCAGGAGAAACGTCTCTTTCAAACTGCTCTTCTGTGTTTTCCTTCACCTTAGGAACATGCATCCATGATTAGATTCAGCGAGTTAGAAACACGTTTTATCTAAAAGCTGCGTTTGGATATTCCTGAGTGAATTGGAGTATAGGATGTAA
>NW_022449714.1:0-1568 GCF_009761245.1 Sapajus apella | reverse complement strand
ACCATTTATTAAACAGGAAATCCTTTCCCTATTGCTTGTTTTTGTCATGTTTGTCAAAGATCAGATGGTTGTAGTTGTGTAGCATTGCCTCTGAGGCCTCTGTTCTGTTTCATCTGTCTATATCTCTGTTTTGGTACCAGTACTATGCTGTTTTGATTACTGTAGCCCTGTAGTATAGTTTGAAGTCAGGTAGTGTGATGCCTCCAGCTTTGTTCTTTTTGCTTAGGATTGGCTACGCGGGCTCTCTTTTGGTTCCATATCTTCATCCTCCTTTAAGGTGGTTTTTTTCCAGTTCTGTGAAGAGGGTCATAGGTAGGTTGATGGGTACAGCAGTGAATCTATAAATTACTTTGGGCAGTATGGCTATTTTCACAATATTGATTCTTCCTAACCATGAGCATGGAATGTGTTTCCATCTGTTCGTGTCCTCTCTTATTTCCTTGAGCAGTGGTTTGTAGTTCTCCTTGAAGAGGTCCTTTACGTTCCTTGTTAGTTGTATTCCTAGGTATTTTATTCTCTTTGTAGCAATTGTGAATGGCAGTTTGCTCTTGATTTGGCTCTCTTTAAGTCTATTATTGGTGTATAGGAATGCTTGTGTTTTCTGCACATTGATTTTGTATCCTGAGACTTTGCTGAAGTTGCATATCAGTTTCAGGAGATTTTGGGCTGAGACGATGGGGTCTTCTAAATATACAATCACGTTGTCTGCAAATAGAGACAATTTGACTTGCTCCTTTCCTAATTGAATACCTTTTATTTCTTTTTCTTGCCTGATTGCTCTGGCTAGAACTTCCAATACTATTTTGAATAGGAATGTTGAATAGGAATGTTGAGAGAGGGTATCCTTGTCTAGTGCCAGATTTCAAAGGGAATGCTTCCCGTTTTTACCCAGTCAGTATGATATTTGCTGTGGGTTTGTCGTAAATAGATTTTATTTTGAGATACGTTCCATTGATACTTAGTTTATTGAGAGTTTTTAGCATAAAGGGCTGTTGAATTTTGTCAAAGGCCTTCTCTGCATCTATTGAGATAATCATGTGGTTTTTGTCTCTGGTTCTGTTTATGTGGTGGATTACATTTATAAACTTGCGTATGTTGAACAAGGCTTGCATCCCCAGGATGAAGCCTACTTGTGATGGATAAGCTTTTGATGTGCTGTTGCAATCGGTTTGCCTGTATTTTAATGAAGATTTTTGCATCTATGTTTATGATGGATATTGGCCTGAAGTTTCTTTTCTTGTTGAGTCTCTGCCTGGTTTTGGTATCAGGATGATGTTGGTCTCATAAAATGATTTGGGAAGGATTCCCTCTTTTTGGATTGTTTGGAATAGTTTCAGAAGGAAGGGTACCAGCTCATCTTTGTATGTCTGGTAGAATTTGGCTGTGAAACCATCTGGACCTTGGCATTTTTTGGCTGGTAGGCTATTAATTGCCTCAACTTCAGCCCTTGTTATTGGTCTATTCAGGATTTTGACTTCTTCCTGGTTTAGGCTTGGGAGGGTGCAAGTGTCCAGGAATTTATCCATTTCTTCCAGGTTTACTGGTTTATGTGCACAGAGTTGTTTGTA
>NW_022449713.1:0-1568 GCF_009761245.1 Sapajus apella | reverse complement strand
TACAGCCTTTGGTCTCAGTCACTCTGGAATATCCAAACGCAGATTTTTGAAGAAACCTTTTTCTAACTCGCTGAATCTAAACATACATGCAACTTCCTAAGGTGAACGAACACAAAGCAAAGCAGGTTGAAATAGACGTTTCTCCAGTGTTTTAAAAGCAGTCTTACTGGTAGTTCTCATATGCCTGTATATGGCTGAAAATATCTGTTTCCAGATTCTCGAAGCAAAGGATTTCTGAACTGCTGCAAACACACATCAGTTTAACTCTGTAAGTTGATTGTACAGCTTGACAACCATTCTGCTAGATAGCGGCGTTTTTGTTTTAGAGCAAGATGTTTCTGATTACGGCATACAGGCTCTTTCACACTGGAATATCCAAACACAGCTTTTAGAAGAAACGTGCTTCTAACTCGCTGAATCTAAACATAGATGCAACTTCGTACGGTTAACGCACGCAAAGCAGAGCAGTTTGAACTAGATGTTTTTCGTGTGTTTTAAACGCAGTCTTACTGCTACGTCTTATAAGCCTGTATATGGCTGGAAATATCTGTTTCCAGGTTCTGCTACGAAAGGATTTCTGGACTACTTCACACACACGTCAGTTTAACTCTGTAAGAAGAGTGTACAGCTTGACAACGATTCTGCTAGATAGCTGCGTTTTTGTTTTAGAGCAAGAAATTTCTCATTACGGCCTTTAGTCTCAGTCATTCTGGAAAATACAAACTCAGCTTTTAGAAGAAACCTGTTTCTAACTCGCTGAATCTATACATAGATGCAACTTCCTAAGGTGAACGAACACAAAGCAGTCGAGTTTGAACTAGACGTTTCTAATATGTTTTAAACGCAGTCTTACTGCTACGTCTTAAATGCCTGTGTAAGGCTGGAAATATCTGTTTCCAGATTCCCCAAAGAAAAGATTTCAGAACCTCTGCACACACACATCAATTTACCTCCATAAGATGATTTTACAGCTTGACAACCATTCTGCTAGATAGCTGTGTTTTTGTTTTAGAGAAAGATATTTCTCATTACAGCCTTTAGTATCAATCACTCTGGAATATCCAAACGCAGATTTTAGAAGAAACGTTACCTAACTCGCTGAATCTAAACATAGATACAACTTCCTAAGGTGAACGAACGCAAAGCAGAGCAGGATGAAATAGACGTTTCTCCAGTGTTTTAAACGCAGTCTTACTGGCAGTTCTCATATGCCTGTATAGGGCTGGAAATATCTGTTTCCAGATTCCCGAAGCACAGAATTTCTGAACTGCTGCAAACACACATCACTTTAACTCTGTAAGTTGATTGCACAGCTTGACAACCATTCTGCTAGATAGCTGTGTTTTTGTTTTAGAGCAAGACGTTTCTGATTACGGCCTACAGGCTTTTTCATACAGGATTATCCAAACGCTGCTTTTAGAAGAAAAGTGTTACTAACTCGCTGAATCTAAACATAGATGGAACTTCCTAAGGTGAACCAACACAAACAGAGCAGTTTGAAAGAGATTTTTCTCCAGTGTTTTAAACGCAGTCTTACTGGTAGTTCTCATATGCCTGTATATGGCTGG
>NW_022449712.1:0-1569 GCF_009761245.1 Sapajus apella | reverse complement strand
TAAAACAAAAACGCACCTATCTGGCAGAATGGTTGTCAAGCTGTACATTCTTCTTACAGAGTTAAACTGACGTGTGCGTGCAGTAGTTCAGAAATCCTTTCGATGGAGAATCTGGAAACAGATATTTCCAACCATATACAGGATTATAAGAACTAGCAGTAAGTCTGCGTTTAAAACACAGGACAAACATGCAGTTCAAACTGCTCTGCTTTTTGTTCGTTCACCTTAGGATGTTGCATCTATGTTTAGATTCAGTGAGTTAGAAACACGTTTCTTCTAAAAGCTGCGTTTGGATATTCCAGAATGACTGAGACTAAAGGCAGTAATGAGAAATATCTTGCTCTAAAACAAAAAGGCAGCTATCTAGCAGCATGGTTATCAAGCTGTAAAATCTTCTTACAGAGTTAAACTGACGTGTGATAGCAGCAGTTCAGAAATCCTTTCGTTGGAGAATCTGGAAAGAGATATTTCCAGCCTTATACAGGCATTTAAGACCTTGCAGTAAGACTGCGTTTAAATCACAGGAGAAACGTCTAGTTCAAACTGCACTGCTTTCTGTTCGTTCACCATATGAAATGGCATCTATGTTTAGATTCAGCGAGTAAGAAACACTTTTCTTCTAAAAGCAGCCTTTGGATATTCCAGTGTGCAAGAGCCTGCAGGCCGTAATCAGAAACATCTTGCTCTAAAACAAAAACGCAGCTAACAGAATGGTTGTCAAGTTGTAAAATCATCTTATGGAGTTAAATTGATGTGTGTGTGCAGAGGTTCCGAAAACTTTTCTTCGGGTAACCTGGAAACAGATATTTCCAGCCTTACACAGGCATTTAAGACCTAGCAGTCATACTGCGTTTAAAACACAGGAAAAACGTCAAGTTCAAACTGCTCTGCTTTGTGTTCGTTCACCTTAGGAAATTTTATCTATGTTTAGATTCAGCGAGTTAGAAACACGTTTCTTCTAAAAGCTGCGTTTGGATATTCCAGAATGACTGAGACTAAAGGCCATAATGAGAAATATCTTGCTCTAAAACAAAAACGCTTCTATCTAGCAGAATGGTTGTCAAGCTGTACAATCTTCTTACAAAGTTAAACTGGCGTGTGTGTGCAGTAGTTCAGAAAATCTTTCATTGGAGAATCTGGAAACAGATATTTCCAGCCATACACAGGATTATAAGAACTAGCAGTAAGACTGCCGTTAAAACACAGGAGAATCGTCTAGTTCAAACCGGTCTGCTTTTTGTTCGTTCACCTTAGGAAGTTGCAACTATGTTTAGATTCAGCGAGGTAGAAACACGTTCTTCTAAAATCTGCGTTTGGATATTCCAGAATGACTGAGACTAAAGGCCATAATGAGAAACATCTTGCTCTAAAACAAAAACGCAGCTATCTAGCAGAATGGTTGTCAAGCTGTTCAATCAACTTACACACTTAAACTGATGAGTGTTTGCAACAGTTCAGAAACCCTTTGTTTTGAGAATCTGGAAACAGATATTTCCAGCCATATGCAGGCATATGTTAACTCCCAGTAAGACTGCGATTAAAACATTGGAGAAACGTCTATTTCAAACT
>NW_022449711.1:0-1569 GCF_009761245.1 Sapajus apella | reverse complement strand
ATAGGGCTTGGGCTGGGGCTAGGCCTGAGGCTGGGGCTGGGGCTGGGACTGCGCCTGGGCCTGGTCCTCAGGATGGGGTTGGAGCTGAGGCTGGGGCTGGGTTGTGGCTGGGCGTTAATCAGTAAGTTGGCCAGGTTGTTACAACCAGGTATCCAAATCCAGCTCAGTAAAGGACTATTTCAGTTACCTTAACTTGATAAATCAACAGGGAAAACACCCAGTAGGATTAAGGGCCTGGGCCACGGACATGGAGTTTGGGAGAAAAATATAGTTTTGCCTGGGCCGGGGCATGGGCTTTGGGCTGGGGCTGGGGCTGGACCTGGGCTTTAATCAGTAAGTTGGGCCAAGTTGTTAAAACCAGGTATCCAAATCCAGCTCAAAAAAGGACTATTTCATTAACCTGAAGTTGAGAAATCAACAGGGAAAACACCCAGTAGCATTTAGGGCTTGGGCCAGGGACACGGAGATGGGGAGAAAGCTACGGCTACGGCTGGGCCTGGGCCTGCGCATGGCCATGGGCATGGGCATGGGAATGGGCTTCGGGCGGGGACCAGTTTTGGGTTTGGGGCAGGGCTTGGGCCTGGGCCTGTGGCTGGGGCCGGGATCTGGAGTTAGGGGTAAAGCTGGGGTTTGGACTTGGACGTGGAGTTGGGGGTTAAGCTGGGCCTTGGGCATGGAGTTGGGTTACAGCTATTGTTGGAGCTAGGGCTGGGCCTGGGCTTTAATCAATAAGTTTGACAAGGTTGTTAAAACTAAGTATCTAAATTCAACTAAGTTAAGGAATATTTCAGTAACCCCAGGTTGTGATATCAACGGCAAAAACTCCCAGCAGGATTAACGGCCTGGGCCAGGGACACGGAGTTGGGGGGAAGCTTCTGCTGGGCCCGGGTCTGGGCGTGGGCATGGGCTTAGGGCAGGGGCTGGGGCTGCGGCCGGGGCTGGAGTGGACCTGGGCCTGGGCCTGGTGCTGGGGCTAGAGCTGGGGCTGGGGCTGCAGCTGGGGCTGGGGCTGGGGCTGGACCTGGACCTGAGCTTTAATCAGTAAGGTGGGTCTGGTTGTTAAAACTATGTATCCAAATCCAGCTCAATAAAGGACTATTTCAGTAACCTCAACTTGAGAAATCAACAGGGAAATCTCCCAGTGGGATTAAGGGCCTGGGCTAGGGACACCGAGTGGGGAGAAAGTTTCGGCCGGGCCTGGTCTTGGGAATGGGCTTAGGGTTGGGGCTGGGGTTGGGGTTGGGATATGAAGTTAGGGGTAATGCTGGGGTTTTGGCTTGGACGTGGAGTTGGGGGTAAAGCTGGGCCTGGGGCATGGAGTTGGGGAAAGACTGGGGCTGGAGCTGTGGTTGGGCCTGGGGTTTAATCACGATAAGTTTGGCCAGGTTGTTAAAACCAGGTAAATAACTCCAGCTAAGTTAAGGAATATTTCGGTAACCCCAGGGTGTGATATGAGTAGGGAAAACACCCAGTAGTATTGAGGGCCTGGGCCAGGGACATGGAGTTTGGGAGAACCATGTAGCTGGGGCTGGGCCTGGGCATCGCCTGGGCATAGGGCTGGGGCTGAGG
>NW_022449710.1:298-889 GCF_009761245.1 Sapajus apella | reverse complement strand
TCGGACAGCTTTAGCTGTGTATTTTCAAAAAGTGATCTCTCGGTGCCATAGCTAATGAAGTCAAAATGAGGGATCTGTGTCCCCTTGAGTTGAGCATTCTTTTGGTCATAAAGGATTCCGTTCTGTTGCAATTCTTTAGAACGGATTCTCATTCTTGTCAATCCACTGTCAATTTTCTCTGCTCATTTCTAGGAGAGGTAACAGAGTTCATCCAAAAGCATAGGTGTATGAAAGTCCAGATTGACAAGTAGACTCCACAAACCAGGCACCGAGCTGGAAAAGGGATCGTTTCCCAGTGGGCCTTCAGGCCCACAGCAATCCCTGTGCAGAAATCGAGAAACAGAGACAGAAAGTCACCCGCCTAAGGCTTGTCACTTGAAAGTGAGTGGCTGACTGACTGGCACAGGGCTGGAAATCAAATCCAAATCTTCGGACCTCTAATGGCACAGGGTGCATGCACTGCCTCCCCCAGGCCCAATGTGACAGTTCAATGGCTTCACAAGAGCTTTAACGGATTGAAGTCAACATCAAAAGACATTAGATGCCATCGGCACCGTCTTTGGTCCCTTGTCTCTAATGAGAATGTGCCCG
>NW_022449710.1:0-198 GCF_009761245.1 Sapajus apella | reverse complement strand
CCTGAAACTCTTGAAAAGGCTTGATTCACTTAGGAGCTCCTGCTACAAAGTAAGAGTCAAGAGCCCTCTTGAGCAAAGCTCAGCAGGCCTCAGTGGCACATGGGAAATGAGCTGGTGTCCATCACCACGCTCTCGCCAATCATCAACATCCATGTCTTCAAACCTACATGTATTGCGTTTTCAGGAGGGCTGGGGGTT
>NW_022449709.1:0-1569 GCF_009761245.1 Sapajus apella | reverse complement strand
AAAGTGCTGGGATTACAGGCTTGAGCCACCGCGCCCAGCCTGTGTCTTTCATATCTCAAGTCTGCTCAGGATATTTCCTCAGCCTGAAAGCTTCAACAACCATCTGCCAGAGAACTGCTGTGTATCCCTCAGAACCCTGCCCAGACACCATTTTTTTGTGAAGGCTTCCGTCCCATCTTGTCTTTCCCAGAATTGATCGCTGCCCCTTCTCCTGGGCTTCTATAGCATGCTGTGTCATCTGCTGGAGTGCTGCTGTTGTGTCAGACTTGTGCATTTGTGTCTGCCTCCCCAACAGACTATCAGGGCCTTGTGGTCAGGGACTGAATCTTGCCCATTGACATATGCTCCACGTCTAGCCCATCGTCCTGCTTGGAGCAAGTAGGCAGGTGCTCAATAAATGTTTGTGGCATAAAGGAATGTCTGAGGAGCTGGATGGGGCACGATGAAGGGGGCAGGGAGTGGATACAAGTCACTGCCCAAGCTTCTGGGTGGTCCCAGGGTTGGGCGAGGCTATGGACTCTCATGCCCTTGGCTGCACCATGGAAGTGACCATTCTTCATGGGGTCTTAAGAGGGACAAATGTTCTGATGAATTCCTCCATGGATGTTGCTGCTATGTGCCTGTGGCCACATTAGGGTGGAAGGGGGAAGACATGGTGCCGCCCCCTCAGGGGACCTACCTGACAGTGTTTGGGGAGACTTGCCCTGTCCAGTGTCTGAACCTCCTTTTCCTTCTCTGCTGTAGTCACCATCATCAGTAACACCCCCCCCCCCCCCCCCCCCCACCCCCGCCGTGCTGACTCCATTTGCTGAGTCTCACTCACCACCCGGCGACAATGAACCCTCATCTGCCCACCTCCCATCAGCCGCCTGGTGGTGGTGGAGGATGATGAGGCTCAGCCCAGTTTCTCCTGGAACTGCAAAGCCTCATACGGTCTTACTCATACATGATTGCAGAGAGGGGCACTGGGAACCTTCCCAGCGTTAGTAAAGGAGAGACTGCGGTCCTGGGAGGGGCTGAAGAATGTGTGAGTGGAACCCCAGCTCTCTGATCCTGGTTTCTCCCCAACTCCAGCGTAAGACCTGGAATCCAGAAGCGGCCTTTTCTCACCATCTTTGGGGATTCTGTCCCTGCCACCTTAGTCTTGTTCATCTTTTCTTTTTTTTTTTTTTTGAGACAGAGTCTCACTCTGTCGCCCAGGCTGGAGTACAGTGGCGCGATCTTGGCTCACTGCAACCTCCGCCTCCCAGGTTCAAGCGATTCTCCTGCCTCAGCCTCCTGAGAAACTGGGATTACAGGTGCGCACCACCACGCCTGGCTATTTTCTTTAAAAAAAAATTTTTTTTTTTTTTTTTGAGACGGAGTTTCACTCTTGTTACCCAGGCTGGAGTGCAATGGCGCGATCTCGGCTCACCGCAACCTCCGCCTCCTGGGTTCAGGCAATTCTCCTGCCCCAGCCTCCTGAGTAGCGGGGATTACAGGCACGCGCCACCATGCCCAGCTGATTTTTTGTAGTTTTAGTAGAGGCGGGGTTTCACTGTGTTGACCAGGATGGTCTCGATCTCTTGA
>NW_022449708.1:0-1569 GCF_009761245.1 Sapajus apella | reverse complement strand
AACAAAAACGCAGCTATCTAGCAGAATGGTTGTCAATCTCTACAATCATCTTACACAGTTAAACTCATGTGTGTGTGCAGTAGTTCAGAAATCCTTCCTTTGGAGAATCTGGAAACAGATATTTTCAGCCTTATACAGGCATTCAATACATAGCAGTAAGACTGCGTTTAAAACACCGGAGAAACATCGAGTTCAAACTGCACTGCTTTCTATTCGTTCACCTTAGGAAGTTGTATCTATGTTTAGATTCAGCGAGTTAGAAACACGTTTCTTCTAAAAGCAGCATTTGGATATTCCAGAGTGAAAGAGCCTGCAGGCCGTAATCAGAAACATCTTGCACTAAAACAAAAATGCAGCTATCTAACAGAATGGTTGTCAAGTTGTAAAATCATCTTATGGAGTTCAATTGATGTGTGTGTGCAGAGGTTCTGAAATCTTTTCTTCGGGTAATCTGGAAACAGATATTTCCAGCCTTACAGAGGCATTTAAGACCTAGCAGTAAGACTGCGTTTAAAACACAGGATAAACGTCAAGTTCAAACTGCTCTGCTTTGTGTCCGTTCACCTTAGGAAGTTGCATCTATGTTTAGATTCTGCGAGTTAGAAACACGTTTCTTCTAAAAGCTGCGTTTGGATATTCCAGAGTGACTGAGACTAAAGGTTGTAATGAGAAATATGTGGCTCTAAAACAAAAACGCAGCTATCTAGCAGAATGGTTATCAAGCCGTAAAATCATCTTATGGAGTTAAATTGAAGTGTGTGTGCAGAGGTTCTGAAATCTTTTCTTCGGGTAACCTGGAAACAGATATTTCCAGCCTTAAAGAGGCATTTATGACCTACCAGTCAGACTGCGTTTGAAACACAGGATAAACGTCAAGTTCAAACTGCTCTGCTTTGTGTTCGTTCACCTTAGGAAGTTGCATCTGTATTTAGATTCAGCGAGTTAGAAACACGTTTCTTCTAAAAGCTGCGTTTGGATATTTCAGAATGACTGAGACTAAAGACCGAAATGAGAAATATCTTGCTCTAAAACTAAAACGCAGCTATCCAGCAGAATGGTTGTCAAGCTGTACAATCTTCTTGCAGAGTTAAACTGACCTGTGTGTGCAGTAGTTCAGAAATCCTTTCATTGGAGAATCTGGAAACAGATAATTCCAGCCTTATACAGGCATTTAAGACCTAGCAGTAAGACTGCATTTAAAACACAGGAGAAACCTCTAGTTCAAACTGCACTGGTTTCTATTCGTTCACCTTAGGAAGTGGCATCTATGTTTAGATTCAGCGACTTAGAAACACGTTTCTTCTAAAAGCAGCATTTGGATATTCCAGTGTGAAAGAGCCTGCCGGCCGTAATCAGAAACATCTTGCTCTAAAACAAAAACACAGCGATCTAGCAGAATGGTTGTCAATCTGAACAATCTTCTTACAGAGTTAAACTGACGTCTGTGTGCAGTAGTTCAGAAATCCTTTCGTTGGAGAATCTGGAAACAGATATTTCCAGCCTTATACAGACATTTAAGACTTAGCGGTAAGACTGCGTTGAAAACACTGGTGAAACGTCTAGTTCAAA
>NW_022449707.1:0-1569 GCF_009761245.1 Sapajus apella | reverse complement strand
AAAGTGCTGGGATTACAGGCTTGAGCCACCGCGCCCAGCCTGTGTCTTTCATATCTCAAGTCTGCTCAGGATATTTCCTCAGCCTGAAAGCTTCAACAACCATCTGCCAGAGAACTGCTGTGTATCCCTCAGAACCCTGCCCAGACACCATTTTTTTGTGAAGGCTTCCGTCCCATCTTGTCTTTCCCAGAATTGATCGCTGCCCCTTCTCCTGGGCTTCTATAGCATGCTGTGTCATCTGCTGGAGTGCTGCTGTTGTGTCAGACTTGTGCATTTGTGTCTGCCTCCCCAACAGACTATCAGGGCCTTGTGGTCAGGGACTGAATCTTGCCCATTGACATATGCTCCACGTCTAGCCCATCGTCCTGCTTGGAGCAAGTAGGCAGGTGCTCAATAAATGTTTGTGGCATAAAGGAATGTCTGAGGAGCTGGATGGGGCACGATGAAGGGGGCAGGGAGTGGATACAAGTCACTGCCCAAGCTTCTGGGTGGTCCCAGGGTTGGGCGAGGCTATGGACTCTCATGCCCTTGGCTGCACCATGGAAGTGACCATTCTTCATGGGGTCTTAAGAGGGACAAATGTTCTGATGAATTCCTCCATGGATGTTGCTGCTATGTGCCTGTGGCCACATTAGGGTGGAAGGGGGAAGACATGGTGCCGCCCCCTCAGGGGACCTACCTGACAGTGTTTGGGGAGACTTGCCCTGTCCAGTGTCTGAACCTCCTTTTCCTTCTCTGCTGTAGTCACCATCATCAGTAACACCCCCCCCCCCCCCCCCCCCCACCCCCGCCGTGCTGACTCCATTTGCTGAGTCTCACTCACCACCCGGCGACAATGAACCCTCATCTGCCCACCTCCCATCAGCCGCCTGGTGGTGGTGGAGGATGATGAGGCTCAGCCCAGTTTCTCCTGGAACTGCAAAGCCTCATACGGTCTTACTCATACATGATTGCAGAGAGGGGCACTGGGAACCTTCCCAGCGTTAGTAAAGAAGAGACTGCGGTCCTGGGAGGGGCTGAAGAATGTGTGAGTGGAACCCCAGCTCTCTGATCCTGGTTTCTCCCCAACTCCAGCGTAAGACCTGGAATCCAGAAGCGGCCTTTTCTCACCATCTTTGGGGATTCTGTCCCTGCCACCTTAGTCTTGTTCATCTTTTCTTTTTTTTTTTTTTTGAGACAGAGTCTCACTCTGTCGCCCAGGCTGGAGTACAGTGGCGCGATCTTGGCTCACTGCAACCTCCGCCTCCCAGGTTCAAGCGATTCTCCTGCCTCAGCCTCCTGAGAAACTGGGATTACAGGTGCGCACCACCACGCCTGGCTATTTTCTTTAAAAAAAAATTTTTTTTTTTTTTTTTGAGACGGAGTTTCACTCTTGTTACCCAGGCTGGAGTGCAATGGCGCGATCTCGGCTCACCGCAACCTCCGCCTCCTGGGTTCAGGCAATTCTCCTGCCCCAGCCTCCTGAGTAGCGGGGATTACAGGCACGCGCCACCATGCCCAGCTGATTTTTTGTAGTTTTAGTAGAGGCGGGGTTTCACTGTGTTGACCAGGATGGTCTCGATCTCTTGA
>NW_022449706.1:0-1569 GCF_009761245.1 Sapajus apella | reverse complement strand
TAAAACAAAAACGCACCTATCTGGCAGAATGGTTGTCAAGCTGTACAATCTTCTTACAGAGTTAAACTGACTTGTGCGTGCAGTAGTTCAGAAATCCTTTCGATGGAGAATCTGGAAACAGATATTTCCAACCATATACAGGATTATAAGAACTAGCAGTAAGTCTGCGTTTAAAACACAGGACAAACATGCAGTTCAAACTGCTCTGCTTTTTGTTCGTTCACCTTAGGATGTTGCATCTATGTTTAGATTCAGTGAGTTAGAAACACGTTTCTTCTAAAAGCTGCGTTTGGATATTCCAGAATGACTGAGACTAAAGGCAGTAATGAGAAATATCTTGCTCTAAAACAAAAAGGCAGCTATCTAGCAGCATGGTTATCAAGCTGTAAAATCTTCTTACAGAGTTAAACTGACGTGTGATAGCAGCAGTTCAGAAATCCTTTCGTTGGAGAATCTGGAAAGGGATATTTCCAGCCTTATACAGGCATTTAAGACCTTGCAGTAAGACTGCGTTTAAATCACAGGAGAAACGTCTAGTTCAAACTGCACTGCTTTCTGTTCGTTCACCATATGAAATGGCATCTATGTTTAGATTCAGCGAGTAAGAAACACTTTTCTTCTAAAAGCAGCCTTTGGATATTCCAGTGTGCAAGAGCCTGCAGGCCGTAATCAGAAACATCTTGCTCTAAAACAAAAACGCAGCTAACAGAATGGTTGTCAAGTTGTAAAATCATCTTATGGAGTTAAATTGATGTGTGTGTGCAGAGGTTCCGAAAACTTTTCTTCGGGTAACCTGGAAACAGATATTTCCAGCCTTACACAGGCATTTAAGACCTAGCAGTCATACTGCGTTTAAAACACAGGAAAAACGTCAAGTTCAAACTGCTCTGCTTTGTGTTCGTTCACCTTAGGAAATTTTATCTATGTTTAGATTCAGCGAGTTAGAAACACGTTTCTTCTAAAAGCTGCGTTTGGATATTCCAGAATGACTGAGACTAAAGGCCATAATGAGAAATATCTTGCTCTAAAACAAAAACGCTTCTATCTAGCAGAATGGTTGTCAAGCTGTACAATCTTCTTACAAAGTTAAACTGGCGTGTGTGTGCAGTAGTTCAGAAATTCTTTCGTTGGAGAATCTGGAAACAGATATTTCCAGCCATACACAGGATTATAAGAACTAGCAGTAAGACTGCCGTTAAAACACAGGAGAATCGTCTAGTTCAAACCGGTCTGCTTTTTGTTCGTTCACCTTAGGAAGTTGCAACTATGTTTAGATTCAGCGAGGTAGAAACACGTTCTTCTAAAATCTGCGTTTGGATATTCCAGAATGACTGAGACTAAAGGCCATAATGAGAAACATCTTGCTCTAAAACAAAAACGCAGCTATCTAGCAGAATGGTTGTCAAGCTGTTCAATCAACTTACACACTTAAACTGATGAGTGTTTGCAACAGTTCAGAAACCCTTTGTTTTGAGAATCTGGAAACAGATATTTCCAGCCATATGCAGGCATATGTTAACTCCCAGTAAGACTGCGATTAAAACATTGGAGAAACGTCTATTTCAAACT
>NW_022449705.1:0-1569 GCF_009761245.1 Sapajus apella | reverse complement strand
TGAATCAGCATTTCATGGCCCTCCTCACTCCTGATGACCGTGACACGTCCGAGTGTCAGGACCTCCGAGTGCAGCTGGCTAAGCGGCACAGGCTGGCAGAGCGTTATGTCAGCAAGCTCAGCCCAGGTAAGGTGGGCACAGGCCCTGATGACACACAGCCCCAGGCTTATGAAAGTCCCCAGACCGCCACACCCCCACAATGATAGTTTTATTTCTTTCCACTAACAATTCGTAGCCACGACATGACCAGGACTTCCTGGGCAAAAACTGAGATGGAAAACCCATGGGGTTGGAGGTCACAGGATTGCAAATGTCTCCTCATTTCTTGCTGGAACATGGTCTTTGGGGCAAGAGGCAGCATCCGTCCAGTTTTAAAGGACAGGAAGGATGATGTGACAGGAGGTAGCTTGTTAGAGTGAAAAGAGCCCTGGGCTAAGAATGAGGTTTCCAGGCTCTATCTTCAGCAGTGTCTTTAGCAACTGCGGGGAACCGATTAATTTATCTTTCCTGAGTTCTTATCTCTACAGCTGCAAAGGCAGACAAATTGTCTCTTGCATTCAAATGCGGGAACACTTATGAGTCTATTTCACGATGAGATAAAGCCTCTGTCTGTGTGGTGTTGGAGAAGGCACTTGACGTGGGGGCATTTGGTGGTAGGAAGCCGTCTTTTTGAAGATCTCCATGTGGAGAGTGTGTCTTGGAGGTCCCACAAAGTCCCCGATGTGTACAGTACTGTGGGACAAGTTAGTTTGTCCTGTCTTTAAGAGAAAGATACAGGTTTTAATGTAAGCTGTAACAGGACACAGAGCATGGGCCTGGATATTAGAAATGAGGCAGGATTGGAGAGTCAGCTGCTGAAGCTTAGAGGGAATCTGGGTAAGCCTCCAGTAATATGGGGGGCAAGATGTCCTTTCACTATTTGGCCACATCTTGATGGTGACCCTCTGGATCAGTAACAGGTTGCCTCATGGATCAGGAAAACCTGTCAGGTTAAAGATAGAACATGAGAGTTTTCAGTACAATGCAGACCTATATATGCATGTTCATGTCTCAGTACACATAGGGCTGACTGTGATGGCAGTGGGTGAAGTGCGAAATATCTGAATAGATGCTTCTGTAGTTCCAGAAATTGATGAAGAGGAGGATGAAGATGGTACAGATGAGGAGATTGAGCAAGTACAGGAATCAGCTGCCCCCAGGTAACACTGAATAATCAGGAGCGGGTATTGAGTGGTGAAATATGGAAAAGGTCGCAGAAAGTACATAAGGGAGGTGAGGGTAGTCACAGATTCCAGATGCAGGATACAGACAGCTGCAGAGTGCACTGATTTCACGTACTCACCAACAAGGAAATAACCCCATTAACAAGCTGGTCCATTGTCTTCGTGGTACCTGTAAGCACGACTCTCGATGACCTCACTAGCCCTAGGGACTTGCTGCACACACAGAGGAGACCTGTCATCTCCTGTAGTGAAGCCAGGATGAGATGCAAAGTCCCTTTCTACATGGTTGTCTTTAGACACTTGTTAGGGAAGATAAACAGCAAAGAGGCAAGAAGCAGAGGAATTG
>NW_022449704.1:828-1569 GCF_009761245.1 Sapajus apella | reverse complement strand
TCAGAAACCCTTTCTTTGGAGAATCTGGAAACAGATATTTCCAGATTCTCCAAAGAAAGGGTTTCTGAACTGCTGCACACACACATCAGTTTAACTCTGTAAGTTGATTCTACAGCTTCACAACCATTCTACAAGATAGCTTCGTTTTTGTTTTAAATCAAGATATTTCTCATTACAGCCCACATTCTCATTGACTCTGGAATATCCAAACGCAGCATTTAGAAGAAACGTGTTTCTAACTAGTTGAATCTAAACATAGATGCAGCATCCTAAGTTGAAAGAACACAAAGCAGAACATCTGGAACTAGACGTTTCTCCTGTGTTTTAAACGCAGTCTATCTGCTAGTTCTCATATGCCAGTATATGTCTGGAAATATCTGTTTCCAGATTCTCCAAAGAAAGGGTTTCTGAACTGCTGCACACACCCATCAGTTTAATTCTGTAAGTTGATTCTACAGATTCACAACCATTCTACTAGATAGCTGCGTTTTTGTTTTAGATCAAGATATTCCTCATTACAGCCTACAGTCTCATTCACTCTGGAATATCCAAACGCAGCATTTAGAAGAAACGTGTTTCTAACTCGCTGAATCTAAACATAGATGCAGCATCCTAAGTTGAAAGAACACAAAGCAGAGAAGTTTGAAATAGACGTTTCTCATGTGTTTTAAACGCAGTCTTCCTGCTAGGTCTCATATGAGTGTATATGTCTGGAAATATCTGTTTCCAAATTCTCCAAAG
>NW_022449704.1:0-728 GCF_009761245.1 Sapajus apella | reverse complement strand
AAAGAGGCAACTTCCTAACGTGAGCGAACACAAAGCAGAACAGCTTGAACTAGACGTTTCTCCTGTGTTTTAAACGCAGTCTTCCTGCTATTTCTCATATTCCTGTATATGTCTGGAAATATCTGTTTCCAGATTCTCTAAAGAAAGGGTTTCTGAACTGCTGCACACACACATCAGTTTAACTCTGTAAGTTGATTCTACAGCTTCACAACCATTATACTAGATAGCTTCGTTTTTGTTTTAAATCAAGATATTTCTCATTACAGCCCACAGTCTCATTGACTCTGGAATATCCAAACGCAGCATTTAGAAGAAAAGTGTTTCTAACTCGCTGAATCTAAACATAGATGCAGCATCCTAAGTTGAAAGAACACAAAGCAGCACAGGTTGAACTAGACGTTTCTCCTGTGTTTTAAACGCAGTCTGCCTGCTAGTTCTCATATGCCTGTATATGTCTGGAAATATCTGTTTCCAGATTCTCCAAAGAAAGGGTTACTGAACTGCTGCACACACACATCAGTTTAATTCTGTAAGTTGATTCTACAGCTTCACAACCATTCTACTAGATAGCTGCGTTTTTGTTTCAGATCAAGATATTCCTCATTACAGCCTACAGTCTCATTCACTCTGGAATATCCAAACGCAGCATTTAGAAGAAACGTGTTTCTAACTCGCTGAATGTAAACATAGATGCAGCATCCTAAGTTGAAAGAACAGAAAGCAGAGAA
>NW_022449703.1:0-1570 GCF_009761245.1 Sapajus apella | reverse complement strand
TGTGCACCACACCATGCTGGGCTAAGTTTTGTATTTTTGGTAAAGGCAAAGTAGTTTCACCATGTTGCCCAGGCTGGTCTTGAAAACTCCTAAGCTCATGCGATCCATCCACCTCACAAAGTGCTGGCCTAAGAGGTGTGAGCCATCACACCTGGTTTTTCTGAACTTTTTTTTTTTTTTAATTTAGCTTATATTACGTTTGTCTGTTCTAGAATTTTGTATAAATTTATTTATAGAATGGGACACTTTTTAGCTTAACTTTCCCCACTCAGGGTTGGAAAGATTATATTGATCCATGATGTGGATTAATAGAGTTATTTCCCTTTATTGGTAAATATTACTCTATAATATGCATATAATTTATCAATTTCCTGTCGATAGACTTTTGAGTTGTTCCCAGGTTTCAGCTACTGATAATAGAACTCAAGGACATATTTTTAAATGAAAAAAATTCAAATCCAATATTGTGTCAGAGTTATATTTTTGTTGTCTTGAAAATCCAATTCCACTGAACAGATGTCTCCAGAATCAAGGTTTCGTGTATGTGTGGTCTGGGTGTGTTCCTGGAATGTAGCCCTTATTAGGTTTATTAAGCATTTTCCTATGTAAATTGAAATCAAGTAGAAGATAATTTTTCCACAGGAGAAACAGAACAGTTTAGAACTTTGGAGAAATAGTAACTTGCTGCTTACCTGTGCAACCTGCCTCAAAAGATACAATTCCTCTAACTTTTGCTTTCTGGTGACTTGTCCAAACAATTAGATGGGAACTGACTTTATTCCCTTACAATGCTACAAGTGGATCTTCTGCACCTGGCCTAATATAGTATAAAACTGATGGGCACACATTCCTTTTGGTTTCTATTTAAAACTATTCTCTTGGCTGGGGTGCTGTGGCTCATACCTGTAATTCCAGCAGTTTGGAAGGCTAAGGCGGATGGATCACTTGAGGCCAGGAGTTCAAGACCAGCCTGGCCAACATGGTGAAAGTTGTCTTTACAAAAAATACAAAACTTTTCCCAGCATGGTGGCACATGCTTGTAATCCCAGCTGTGTGGGAGGCTGAGATAGGAGAATTGATTGAACTCAGGAGGCAGAGGTTGCAGTGAGCAGAGATCCTGCCTCTGCACTCCAGCCTGGGTGGCAGAATTAAACTCCATCTCAAAAAAAAAAATGACATATCTATACTTTTCTTTTGGTTCATTATTAGAATGTAGGAGACAACAAGGCAGAACTATTGTGGGTCTGAGTATGTATCGGTAGCACTTAGAATAGAGCCTAGCCCATCACTTGTGTTGAAAATCGATGGAACCTTCTAATAGCACTCTAGTTCTGAATTTAAAGAAAGAAAAAGACTGGTTAGCAAATACAGGTATCAGTTATTTCTATCAACAGATCATTTGGAGAACAAGTTTTTGGGCATGCGAGAACAAAGGTCTCTAACTCTCCACTCCAGAAATAATTTTGCCAATACAAAAATTAGCCATACAGGGCGGTGCACACCTGTAATCTCAGCTACTTAGGAGAGTGAGGTGGGAAAATAACTTGAACCCAGGAGGCAGAGATTGCAG
>NW_022449702.1:0-1570 GCF_009761245.1 Sapajus apella | reverse complement strand
CTGAAGTTAAGCAAGGTCAAGACTTGCCTACACTAGGAGGGCGTCCAATCTGTTGGTTGCCGATTCACTCTAATGATTGTTTCTTTTGCTGTGCAGAAGCTGTGGAGTTTGATTAGATCCCATTTGTCTATTTTGGCTTTTGTTGTCAATGCTTTTGGTGTTTTGGTCATGAAGTCCTTGCCTACACCTACGTCCTGAATGGTTTTGCCTAGATTTTCTTCTAGGGTTTTTATGGTGTTAGGTCTTATGTTTAAGTCTTTAATCATCTGGAGTTAATTTTCGTGTAAGGTGTCAGGAAGGGGTCCAGTTTCTGCTTTCTGCACATGGCTAGCCAGCTTTCCCAACACCATTTATTGAACAGGGAATCCTTTCCCCATTGCTTGTTTTTGTCTGGTTTGTCAAAGATCAGATGGTTGTAGATAGGTTGTGTTGCCTCCGAGACCTCTGTTCTGTTCCATTGGTCTATATCTCTGTTTTGGTACCAGTACCATGCTGTTTTGATTACTGTAGCCTTGTAGTATAGTTTGAAGTCTGGTAGTGTGATGCCCCCCGCTTTGTTCTTTTTGCTTAGAATTGACTTGGCTATGCGGGCTCTCTTTTGGTTCCATATGAAGTTTAAGGTGTTTTTTTCCAGTTCTGCGAAGAAGGTCATTGGTAGCTTGATGGGGATAGCATTGAATCTGTAAATTACTTTGGGCAGTATGGCCATTTTCACAATATTGATTCTTCCTAACCATGAACATGGAATGTTTCTCCATCTGTTTGTGTCCTCTCTTATTTCGTTGAGCAGTGGCTTGTAGTTCTCCTTGAAGAGATCCTTTACATTCCTTGTTAGTTGTATTCCTAGGTATTTTATTCTCTTTGTGGCAATTGTGAATGGAAGTTTGTTCTTGATTTGGCTCTCTTTAAGTCTGTTATTGGTGTATAGGAATGCATGTGATTTTTGCACATTGATTTTGTATCCTGAGACTTTGCTGAACTTGCTTATCAGTTTCAGGAGGTTTGGGGCTGAGACGATGGGGTCTTCTAGATATACAATCATGTCGTCTGCAAATAAAGACAATTTGACTTCCTCCTTTCCTATTTGAATGCCCTTTATTTCTTTTTCTTGCCTGATTGCTCTGGCTAGAACTTCTAATACTATATTGAATAGGAGTGGTGAGAGCGGGCATCCTTGTCTGGTGCCACATTTCAAGGGGAATGCTTCCAGTTTTTGCCCATTCAGTATGATATTGGCTGTTGGTTTGTCATAAATAGCTTTTATTATTTTGAGATACGTTCCATTGATACCTAGCTTCTTGAGTGTTTTTAGCATAAAGGGCTGTTGAATTTTGTCAAAGGCCTTCTCTGCATCAATTGAGATAATCATGTGGTTTTTGTCTTTGGTTCTGTTTATGTGGTGAATTACGTTTATAGACTTGCGTATGTTGAACCAGCCTTGCATCCCCGGGATGAAGCCTACTTGATCATGGTGGATAAGCTTTTTGATGTGCTGTTGCAATCGGCTTGTCCGTATTTTATTGAAGATTTTTGCATCTATGTTCATCATAGATATTGGCCTGTAGTTTTC
>NW_022449701.1:0-1570 GCF_009761245.1 Sapajus apella | reverse complement strand
CTACATAGCTCCGTTTTTGTTTTAGAGCCAGATATTTCTCATTACACTGTATACTGCCATTCACTCAAGAATATCGACACGCAGCTTTTAGAAGAAACGTGTTTCTAACTCGCAGAATAGGAACAGAGTAACGTCCTATGGTCAACGAACACACAGCAGAGCAGTTTGAAAGAGACTTTTCTCCTATGGTTTAGACGCGATCTTACTGCTAAATATTATGAGCCTGTATATGGCTGGAAATAACTCTTTCCAGATTCTCCAAGGAAACGGTTTCTGAACTGCTACATTCACACATCTGTCTAACTCTGTAACTTGAATACACACCTTGACAATCATTCTTCTACATAGCTCCGTTTTTGTTTTAGAGTCAGATATTTCTCATTACACCAATAATTCCCATTCACTGAGGAATATCCAAAGGCAGGTTTTACAAGAACGTCTTTCTAACTCGCTGAATCTAAACATAGATGCAAATTCCTAACGTCAACCAAACACAGCAGAGCAGTTTGAAAGAGACGTTTCTCCTGTGGTTTAGACGTGATCTTACTGCTAATCTTATGAGTCTGTAAATGGCTGAAATTATCTATTTCCAGCTTCTCCAAAGAAAGTGTTTCTCAACTGCTACATTCACACATCTGTTTAACTCTGTAAATTGAACATACACCTTGAAAATCATTCTGCGACAAAGATCCGTTTTTGTTTTAGAGCCAGATATTTCTCATTAAACCCTATACTCCCATTCACTCAGGAATATCCAAACGCAGCTTTTTGGAGAAATGTGTTTCTAACTCGCAGAATCTAAACATAGATGCAACTTCCTAAGGTGAACGAACACACAGTGCAGCAGTTTGAAAGAGACGTTTCTCCTGTGATTTAGATGCGATCTTAAAGCTGATTATTAGGAGCCTGTATATGGCTGGAAATATCTCTTTCCAGATTCTCCAAAGAAAGGGTTAGTGAACTGCTACATTCACACAATTGTTTAACTATGTAAGTTTAATATACACCTTGACAGTCATTCTGCTACATAGCTCCGCTTTTGTTTTAGAGCCAGATATTTCTCATATACACCAATTATTCCCATTCACTCTGGAATATTCAATCGCAGCTTATATACGAAACGTGTTTCTAAATGGCAGAATTTAAACATAGATGCAACTTCCGAAGGTGAACGAACACACAGCAGAGCAGTTTGAAAGAGACTTTCCTCCTGTGGTTTAGACGGGATGTTACCGCTAATTCTTAGGAGCCTGTATATAGCTGGAAATATATCTTTCCAGATTCTCCAAATAAAGGGTTATTCAACTGCTACATTCACACAATTGTTTAACTCTGTAAGTTTAATATAAACCTTGACAATCATTCTGCTACATAGCTCCGTTTTTGTTTTAGAGCCAGATATTTCTCATTACACTGCATACTCCCATTCACTAAAGAATATCGACACGCAGCTTTTAGAAGAAAAGTGTTTCTAACTCGCTGAATCGAAACATAGATGCAACTTCCTAAGCTGAACTAACACAGAGCACAACAGTTTGAAAGAGACGTTTCTCCTGTGGTTTAGGGGCGA
>NW_022449700.1:0-1570 GCF_009761245.1 Sapajus apella | reverse complement strand
AAACCCCGTCTCTACTAAAAATACAAAAAGCAGCTGGGTGTGGTGGTGTGCACTTGTAGTCCCAGCTATTTGCGAGGCTGAGGCAGAAGAATCATTTGAACCCTGAAGGCGGAGGTTGCAATGAGGCAAGATCATGTCACTGCAGTCCAGCCTGGGTGACAGAGAGAGACTCTGTCTCAAAAAACAAAATTGAGGTTCTATTCAAGGTTTGTTCATCTGCCTTTAAAACCTTTCAGCTGGCCAGGTGCAGTGGCACATAGCTGCCATTCCAGCACTTTGGGAGACCAAGGTGGGAGCCCAGGAGTTTGAGAACAGCCTGGAACATGGCAAAACCCCATCTTTACAAGAATAAAAATTAGCTGGGTGTGGTGGCATGCACCTGTAGTCTCTGCTACTCAGGAGGCTGAGGACGGAGGATCGCTTAATCCCAGAAGGTTGAGGCTGCAGTGAGCTGTGATCACGCCACTGCACTCCAGCCTGGGTGACAGACCCTGTCTCAAAAAAACAAAACAAAACAAAAAAAAAAAAAAAAAAACACGGTGCCCATTGATGGCAAGGATGATGAAAATAATAGTGTGCTGATGAAAAGTGATATTTCCAGCCACCTAAAAGCAAGCCTGAGAAAGAAATGCACCAAGCCACCCCATCAGAATGAGGAGCTGTGGTTCCCTGGTCAAGGGCCATGGCCTGGGGTGGGGTCAAAGTCCTGTGGGTTCTGTGGCCAACCTGGGGGTGCAGGTGAGGTGGCTCCAACATCCTCAGTCACTGTCCTGATTCTACGGATCAGGAGCTGAGGTCACACAGGGCTGGCCTGAGGATGTCGCACTTATTCACAGTTTGTGATGGCTCAGAAGTCTAATTTTCCATCCTTCTCTACTGCAGTCCTGGAACGCTGCTATGATCCATTTGCTGACCCAGCCAGGGAGGGCCTCTGAGTCTTCTGTAGTGTAGGTGCCTTCAGGCAGGAGGGAGGAAAATCCCCAAAGCCTCTAGTGTCTTGAGTCTGTGCATGTTCACTAGTAGGGCCCTGCTTTAGAGGCAGGACTGGGTGGAGGCTGTCTCTCCTGCATGCATCTGTGTGTGCATGCACATGTGTGTGTCTATGTGTGGATATGTGTACCTGTCTGTGCACTGTGTGCATGTATGTGGCTGTGTGCCTGTGTGTCTCTGTATGCGTGCATGTGTATCCTGTGTGTGCACGTGCATCTCTGTGTTCATGTGAATGTGTGTCTGTGTGTGCATGTGTCTGCGTGTGTCTGCACGTGTGTGTCTGTGTGTCTTCAGGCAAGTGTATTAAAACTGCCTTGGATACAAGGGGCCCTATCACTTGTAAAACTTGTCAAATTTGATAAATAATGATTGAAAATTAGAAAGTTACACAGGAAATACCCTTTAGTAAATTGACCTTTAAAATAATCTGAATTGAGATTCTCTAAAGGGAGCCTTTTAGACAGTGTGCGTTCTATGTGTACTGATTGCTAGGGGGGCCTGGTGTCAAGCGAATATGCGTGGCTCCCCCAGCCCCCTCCTGGGAGCAGCCTGGACAGAGAGCTTGGAAACGCGCTTGGCC
>NW_022449699.1:1209-1570 GCF_009761245.1 Sapajus apella | reverse complement strand
TTGGAATATTGGTCTGTAGCTAATATTACCAAAGACCATATATATATATTTCTGTCTCCTGCATAGGAAAATTTGAGATCTTCCCCCCTTTACGGAGCTGCTTCACCATTCTGGACACTGAGGGAATGTCAGAGGGTGTGTCGGGTCATAAACATCAACGGCACCAGTGTTTCTGAGGATGGAGACGCTAACCCTAACCAGCCAAAACAGAGACCCGCATGGGGCAGAGCCTCCGTGTGTAACCCTAACCATGTGGCCATTTTGCCAAATACTATACAGATACTATATGTTATATATAATATATGTATAATATATATAAGCTTTATGATTTCTACAAAAATGTCTGTTGGATATCTATATG
>NW_022449699.1:0-1109 GCF_009761245.1 Sapajus apella | reverse complement strand
TTCATACAAGGTGTAACAACTGAGACCAGATGTATCTTTTCACCAGAAGTAGCTGGAAACCACAGTGAAATCTCTTTTTTTTTAAATTATACTTTAGGTTCTGGGGTACATGTGCAGATCACGCAGGATTGTTGCATAGGTACGTTCACGGCAAGGTGGTTTGCTGCCTCCATCCCCGCATCACCTATACCGGACATTTCTCTCCACATTACCCTCCTCACCCTCCCTCCCACTATCCCTCCCCTAGCCCCCCACAACAGACCCCAGTGTGTGATGTTCCCCTCTCTGTGTCCACATGTTCTTATTGTTAAACACCCCCATGAGTGAGAATATACAGTGTTTGATTTTCTGTTTTTGGGTCAGTTTGCTGAGATTGATGGTTTCCAGTTTCATCCATGTCCCTATAAAGGACAAGAACTCATCATTTTTTATGACTGCATAGTATTCCATGGTGTATATGTGCCACATTTTCCTTGTCCAGTCTATTGTTGATGGGCATGTGGGTTGATTCCAGGTCTTTGCTATTGTAAACAGTGCTGCAATAAACACATATGCATGTGTCTTCATAATAGAATGATTTATAATCTTTGGGTATATACCCAGTAATGGGATTGGTGGGTCAAATGGAATTTCTGTTTGTAGATCCTTGAGGAATCGACACACTGTCTTCCACAATGGTTGAACTAATTTCCACTCCCTCCAACAGTGTAAAAGTGTAACTATTTCACCACTTCCTCTCCAGCATCTGTTGTCTCCAGATTTTTTAATTATGCCATTCTAACTGGCATGAGGTCGTATCTCAATGTTGTTTTGATTTGCATTTCTCTAATGACCAGTGATGCTGAGCAGTTTTTCACATGTTTGTTGGCTTCATACATGTCTTCTTTTCAAAAGTATCTGTTTATATACTTTGCCCACTTTTGGATGGGTTTGTCTGTTTCTTTCACAGTGAAATTTCTTAAACACATTTTAAGCTGTTTGACATCAGGCAACAAAGGCCGTGACCAATGAGAGGAAGAAAATAAACAAAAGGAGCCCTTTGATGAATGCACACTCAGACACTTCCCTAAGGGAGCCTCCAGGCCACAGGATTGGAGTAGAGCCAGGTA
>NW_022449698.1:0-1570 GCF_009761245.1 Sapajus apella | reverse complement strand
TTGAAGTTATTAATGTTAATATACTTGAACATTTTGTCTTCAATATGGTTTATCATGTTTAAATGTTCACTTAAAGCAATTTAGTTAAAATTCTGCATGCTATACAATTTTATAGCTTGCTAGTAATGTTGCAAAGTAAATAGTCATCCAAATAGAAACAGCAACATACATAATGTTTCTACTGGTTGTTGCTATTTTTAGGTAAACATTTGATATATGCCAACAGATAGATGATAATAACAAATTGCTAACTTCTTTCATTATGATATAAAGGTAGCTTCAGGACAGGATAGTGTAAGGGTAAAGAAGAATTTGAAATCTTAGCTGGGCATGGTGGCACGTGCCTGTAATCCCAGCTACTCAGGAGGCTGAGGCAGGAGAATTGCCTGAACCCAGGAGGCGGAGGTTGCGGTGAGCCGGGATCGCGCCATTGCACTCCAGCCTGGGTAACAAGAGTGAAACTCCGTCTCAAAAAAAAAAAAAAAAAGAATTTGAAATCTAACATTAACTCAGTGATGCATCAAGATAAAAGTAGAGACAACAGGGGCATCTTGGTAAATACCTTTTTTTTTTTTTTTTTTTTTTGAGAAAGAGTGTTGCTCTTGTTGCCCAGGTTGGAGTGCAATGGCAGGACCTCGGCTCACTACAACCTTCACCTCCTGGGTTGACGTGATTCTCCTGCCTCAGCCGCCGGAGTAGCTCAGATTACAGGCATGCACCACCACACCCGGCTAATTTTGTAGTTTTAGTAGAGACAAGGTTTCTCCATGTTGGTCAGGCTGGTCTCAAACTCCCGACCTCAGGTGATCTGCCTACCTCAGCCTCCCAAAATGCTGGAATTACAGGCATGAGCCACCGCACCCCACCAAGTACCGCATGTAACAGAACAGATTAAAGAAATACATTTTCTTAGCTTTGCAGCAATGTAGAAACAAATAATGTTTCTAATATTTAGACAGACACTCCAAAGCACCTTACAAGGAAAAACATATAAAAATGGCACAATTGACCAGCGGTCCTGGGCTTGTCCACAGTACTCCCACAGTGAACAGTAACTGCATTGTGTAAATGCTCATGAACAAAGTATTACTGGCCTTTCCAATTTAGACGTACTACATTTTCTTTCAAACAGTTCTTCAACTTCTTAGATCAGTGATAGAATTATTTCATTCTCTGAAAACTGAGCAAAAGTTGATTCTCAATGACACATCCCTATGTCAGAGTAGCACTAAAATATAATGACTTATTTCAAGTATTTTACATTCTAACAGTCCATATCATTTTACTGCTTTCAAAAAAAAATTTTTCTGTTTGGTGGTTCTTAGAACTGGTTTAATGGGAGAATACAAGAGAAGTTTTAAAGCAGGTGCAGTGGCGCACACCTGTAATCCCAGTACTTTGGGAGATTGAGGCGAGTGGATCACTTGAGGTCAGGAGGTCAAGACCAGTCTGGCCAACATACTGAAACCTTAGCTCTACCAAAAATATAAAACAGCCAGGTGTAGTGGTGTGCTTCTGTAATCCCAGCTGCTTGGGATGCTGAGGCAAGAAAATCACTTGAACCCAGGAG
>NW_022449697.1:0-1570 GCF_009761245.1 Sapajus apella | reverse complement strand
TGCCAACAAATTAGATTCTAAAATTATGCAAACTAACAAAACTGATTTTACCAATTTGGGTCTTATCTATGTATTGTTATGGGGAGGGGGATTGATTTTTATCTTTTTCCACAGTTGACTTCAAGGTTTTCTGAATTTTGTTGATCTCAAAAACCATCTTTTGTTACCATTGATTCTCTTATTGTATTTCTATTCTGTATTTCATTTATCTCTGTTCTAATCTTCATCATTTCATTATGACCAAACTTGAAATCACAAGGGGTATTAGAAAATTCATTCTTATAAATGAAAACAGAACCACAACATACCCAAATTTATGAGATACAGTGAAAACTTCTAAGACAGAAATTTATGGCGGCACCTTAAAAAAAAAAATCCAAATTCATAGCCTAAATTTAAACCTTGAGGAATATAGAAAGAAGAGCAAATTCTAATCAAAGTAAGCAGAAACTTGTTGAATAAGAGTTTGTTGTTTAAGCTGTCTATATTTTAGAATATGCCAAAATTCCTTCTCTTACTGATTTTTATTTATCTTCTATTATGATCACAGAAGATGAAGTGCACTAATTTAATGCTTTAAAATTTACTGAAATTTGTTTATGTCCTAAGATGTGTTGTATCTTGAGGAATGCTCCATGTGCACTTGAACAGATTGAGTGTCTGACTGTTGCTGTGTGAACTGTATGTGTATGTCTATTAGTTCTAGCTGTTTTCCTGTGTTGTTCGTGTGTTCTGTTTTCTTGCTCTCCTAATTCTCTGTCCATTCTTAAAAGTAGGGTAGTGAGATCTCAAACTATGATTTTTAAACTCTCTATTCTCCTTTTAATTCTGTCAGTTTCTGCTTCATGTATTTTAGGGCTCTGTGATTACATACATATACACTTGTATTTTAGGTCTTTTTGATGGTTAGATATTTTTATCAGTAGCATAATGCTTTCCTTTTTCTCTTACAATTTTTGTCTTTTGTTTGTGTTTACAGTATATACTTCATAGGGCATTTCCCCTTTACCCTATTCATATTTATAAGCTAACCCCTTCACTGTGCCAGGAAGTACTTGAGTGTTTTTTCCTATAACCCTGAGGTTCAGAGTGACAAAGGCACAGGCACCAGCAGCAGGAGATGCAGGCATTGTGTATGGTCCTAGTGAGGCATCTGTTTTTAGGAGTGTGGACCTCAGTAACTCAAATCTTCAAATACTGATGACACTTTAAAAAGTGAGTAGTCTTGCTGTGCACACTCACCTCCCAATGGGCCCATATATGAAATAGGCATGATCATTCCCCGAGTAATGTATAGTACAGGGGCTAATGTCTGTTTCAGACACACAGTCAATTGGTCATAGGTTAAAATCTTTCTTATGAACCTCTAGCAGTCTCGTATCTTCAAATCTAAACACGGAACTCATTCTAAGAAATAGAGACAGGTCTGGGTTCAGACACACAACCCTGAGCCACAATAAGAGGTACCAGAATGCATATTCCTGTCCTCAAGTACCAGTAATTATAAAGGTTTCTGACACAGGTTAGTTCGCTCTCTAATAGATGCCCAGAACTCAGCAAATGCAGCACA
>NW_022449696.1:0-1570 GCF_009761245.1 Sapajus apella | reverse complement strand
AATTTCTGTTTACATCCCATACTCCCATTCACTCTGGAATATCCAACGGCAGCTTTTAGAAGAAACGTGGTTCTAACTCGCTGAATCTAAACATAGTTGCAACTTCCTAAGATGAACGAACGAAAAGCAGTGCAGTTTCAAGTAGACGATTCTTCTGTGGTTTAAACAGAGTCTTACTCCTAGTTCTTATATGCCTGTATATGGCTGGAATTATCTGTTTACAGATTCTCCAAAGAAACGATTTCAGAACAGCTGCACACACACATCAGTTTAACTCTGTAAGTTGATTGTACAGCTTGACAACCATTCAGCTAGATAGACGCGTTTTTGTTTTAGACCAAGATATGTCTCTTTACAACACATACTCCCATTCACTCTGGAATATCCAAACGCAGCATTTAGAAGAAACGTGTTTTTAACTCGCTGAATCTAAACATAGATGCAACTTCCTAACGTGAACGAACACAAAGCAGAGCAGTTTCAAATTGACGTTTCACCTGTGTTTTAAACGCAGTCTTACTACTTGTTCTTATATGCTTGTATTTCGCTGGAAATATCTGTTTCCAGATTCTCCAAAGAAAGGATTTCTGAACTGCTACACGCACACATCAGTTTAACTCTGTAAGGTGATTGTTCAGCTTGACAACCATTCTGCTAAATAGATGCATTTTTGTTTTAGAGCAAGATATTTCTCATTACAGCCTATATTTGCATATCCAAACGCAGCTTTTAGAAGAAACTTGTTTCTAACTAGCTGAATCTAAACATAGATGCACCTTCCTAAGGTGAATGAACACAAAACAGAGCAGTTTGAAATAGCCATTTCTCCTGTATTTTAATCGCAATCTTACAGCTTGTTCTTGCATGCCTGCTTATCGCTGTAAATATCTGTTTCCAGATTCTCCAAAGAAAGGGTTTCTGAACCGCTGCACACACAAATAAATTTAACTCTGTAAGTTGAGTGTACAGATTGACAACTATACTGCTAGAAAGCTCCGTTGTTGTTTTAGAGCAAGGTATTTCTCATTACATGCTATACTCCCTTTCACTCTGGAATATCCAAACGCAGCTTTTAGAAGAAAGGTCTTTCTAACTCGCTGAATCTAAACATAGATGCAACTACCTAAGGTGAACGAACACAAAACAGAGCAGTTTTAAATAGCCGTTTATTTGTGGTTTAAACTGAGTCTTACTGCTAGTCTTATATGTCTGTATATGGCTCGAATTATCTGTTTATAGATTCCCCAAAGAAAGGATTTCTGAAATGCTGCACACAAATATCAGTTTAAATCTGTACGTTGATTGTACAGCTTGACAGCTATTCTGCTAGATAGCTGTGTTTTTGTTTTAGTGCAAGATATTTCTCATTACAGCCTATAGTCCCATTCCCCTTGGAATATCCCAACGCAGCTTGTAGAAGAAACGTGTTTCTGACTCACTGATTCTTAACATAAATGAAACTTCCTAAGGTGAACGAACACAAAGGAGCACAGTATGAAATAGACGTTTCTCCTGTGTTTTAATCGCAGTCTTACTGCTAGTTCTCATATGCCTGTAAGTGGCTGGAAAT
>NW_022449695.1:0-1570 GCF_009761245.1 Sapajus apella | reverse complement strand
CTATTAAAACTATACTGCCAATTAACCTTAGACTTTCTCAACAAAATTAAAATATTGATGAGGTACGAATAATATATTTAAATTTAAATAATGTTGCAAGTTTTAATATGCCTACTTTTCATTTTTTAATATGCCTCTTTTGACTACATTAACGCTGTAAGAAAAATGAGTAATTAAAACATGAATAAAAGTGTTGTTTACAGGGGTTGGACATGTTTCCCCCAGCCTCAGGATTGGGGTGACTTGACAAGCACCTGCCCATCCACAGCTTTCATCCCAGCTGTCCTGATGGTGGCTCTAAGCATTTCTCCTTTCTATATATGAAGACCTCACCGGAAAAACAAACCCAAATCTTACAATATGTTAGGGCACGCTACGATGATGAGCAGCCAAAGCCTCAAGCAAGGGATGCTTCTGAAAATAAGACTTGTAGAATATAATGTGTGGACGTAAAGCTAGTGTCAGAGTTCCTTCCTCTGCACACGGGGAGCAGGCAGGAAGCTTTTGCCTCACCTTCCTCATGTGGCCTGCAGCCACGTCTCCCCAGGTCACACTTGAGAACAAAACTTTGGTCTTCACTGTGGACACGCTACCAGGTGCTCCAAAGCCATGGCCTCTCCTCGGGTGGGTCCTGAGGAGAACAAAGCTCTGCTTCTAATCCTAACTCCATCCCTAGACTTTGACCGTGACCCTAAACCCCAATCCATACCCTGGTCTATAATTCTGACCCTGACTTTGACCCTGACTTTTATCTTGACCCTGACCATGACCCCACCTCTAACTATACTTCCAGCCCTGACCCTGACCCAGACCCCAATTCTAACCCTATTATTATCATTACAATCTATCTCTAATCTTACCCTCTAGTGCTAAACAGCTGTACCCCAAAGCACTTTTTGATTATTTAACTTCTTTTCCTTGAATTCTCTAAGGGCATCCTAAAGGAGATATCATTATGTATTCTGCAGTCCCTCTGAGTGGTATTACTTCAGAAAAGAAGTTCTAATACTTTGCAAGAGAGAAGAAGTGTGAAGGGCAGCAGTACTGGGTTGTCAGGAATGCATGCTGGCATTCACGATAGTCATTGGTGCTGTTCTCCCATATTTTCAGTTCATTTTTTATGAACGCATTCTGACTATTCCATCCCACCTACTTAAATTTTTGCATGACCACATGACTTTTTTTTTTTTTTCTTTTTTTGCCATTGCAGGTGAGAAGAAATAATATGTGACTTTTTCAGGAGAAATCTCCAAGAAACAGAGTTCTATCCAGCATGCTTTTTGTCTTTTCTAGAGCAATGGGGATCTTACTGATGGTACCTCCTTCAGCCTCGATTCCTGTGTTAGGACGACACAGCACAGAGCGACCTCTCACCTGACCCATGATGAGATGCAAATAAATGAGGAAGAAGATTTTTGAGCCACTGAAACTTGGAGGTTGTTTGTTACCGTGTTTTAACCTAGCCCCCACTGACTGATGCAGGGCTGAAGAATGAGTCAGAACTGGGTCTGGACATGTGAAGTGCACTCCTCCAGACTAAGTAAAATTCAAGTCTTGTTGCAAAGGACAC
>NW_022449694.1:790-1570 GCF_009761245.1 Sapajus apella | reverse complement strand
TTGGTTTCCTAGCTAGGGCAACCTCATCAATGTGAAATAGTCATTTGAACAACCGGTGAATACAGAAAGGCAGCATACTATAGAAACAGGAAGTAGATGAGGGCTGCCTAGAACCAGGGGTGTGGGGGTTGGAGAAAACAGAGGAGTCACTACTAATGGGGTTTTTTGAGGGGGAATCAAGAGCTTCTAAAATTAGATTGGAGCAATGGCTGCACAACCCTGTAATTACAGTAAAAACACTGAATCACCTACTTTAAATGGGTGAGTTGGTTTGTATGTCAACTACGTGTCAGTAACTCTTTAAAAGAAAAAGAATACGTACGGTGGTGATACTGGGCCGCAGGCTTCTCCTGCAATAAGAGAAAAAGAAACACCGTGAGGATTACATCATGCTGGGTCCCGTTTGCACAGGTCTTTTATTCACTTGGTGACATTAGAAAGCCAGAGGGCAGGCCAGGCGCGGTGGCTCACGCATGTAATCCCAGCAGGTTGGGAGGCCAAGGTCAGCAGATCATAAGGCCAAGAGATTGAGACCATCCTGGCCAACATGGTGAAACCCCGTCTATACTAAAAACTACAAAAAAGCTGGGTGTGGTGGTGCCGTGAGCCTGTAGTCCCAGGTACTCAGGAGACTGAGGCAGGAGAAATGCTTGAACCCAGGAGGTGGAGGTTAGAGTGATCTGAGATCACACCACTGCACTGTAGCCTGTTGACAGAGACTCTGTTTCAAAACAGCAACAACAACGCATAGAGGATGCTTGCAGAAAATTCAGTGGGTTT
>NW_022449694.1:0-780 GCF_009761245.1 Sapajus apella | reverse complement strand
TTGGTTTCCTAGCTAGGGCAACCTCATCAATGTGAAATAGTCATTTGAACAACCGGTGAATACAGAAAGGCAGCATACTATAGAAACAGGAAGTAGATGAGGGCTGCCTAGAACCAGGGGTGTGGGGGTTGGAGAAAACAGAGGAGTCACTACTAATGGGGTTTTTTGAGGGGGAATCAAGAGCTTCTAAAATTAGATTGGAGCAATGGCTGCACAACCCTGTAATTACAGTAAAAACACTGAATCACCTACTTTAAATGGGTGAGTTGGTTTGTATGTCAACTACGTGTCAGTAACTCTTTAAAAGAAAAAGAATACGTACGGTGGTGATACTGGGCCGCAGGCTTCTCCTGCAATAAGAGAAAAAGAAACACCGTGAGGATTACATCATGCTGGGTCCCGTTTGCACAGGTCTTTTATTCACTTGGTGACATTAGAAAGCCAGAGGGCAGGCCAGGCGCGGTGGCTCACGCATGTAATCCCAGCAGGTTGGGAGGCCAAGGTCAGCAGATCATAAGGCCAAGAGATTGAGACCATCCTGGCCAACATGGTGAAACCCCGTCTATACTAAAAACTACAAAAAAGCTGGGTGTGGTGGTGCCGTGAGCCTGTAGTCCCAGGTACTCAGGAGACTGAGGCAGGAGAAATGCTTGAACCCAGGAGGTGGAGGTTAGAGTGATCTGAGATCACACCACTGCACTGTAGCCTGTTGACAGAGACTCTGTTTCAAAACAGCAACAACAACGCATAGAGGATGCTTGCAGAAAATTCAGTGGGTTT
>NW_022449693.1:0-1571 GCF_009761245.1 Sapajus apella | reverse complement strand
ATAAGTCCCACCTGTTTTAACAGATGTTTATTAAACATCTGCCCTGGCCAGGCTCTGAGCAGCCTCCAGGGTCTCTGTCCTGAACACGATAGGCCCCTCCTGGTGCTGGTGGGTGGAGGGGTGGGAGATTAAGTCCAGTGTCCCACAGGTGACTGCATAATTCCACATGGGACAAGAGGGGAAAAAGAGCAGATCTTCCCTTTTATTTATTTTTATTTATTTATTTTCTTTTTATAAATTGAAACAGAGTCTCGCTCTGTCGCCAGGCTGGAGTGCAGTGGCACGATCCTGGCTCATTGCAACTTCCATTTTCCGGTTTCAAGCAACTCTCCTGCCTCAGCCTCCTGAGTAGCTGGATTACAGGCACGCACTGCCATGCCCGGCTAAACCGACCTTTCCTTTTGTGAGAGGGATGCCAGTGTGGATAACCGGGAGGGGAGATGAAACTGAGAGGAAGTGAGAGTCACTTTGCTGCCCTGCGCATTGTCTCACACCTGTAATCTCAGCATTTTGGGAGGCTGAGGCTGGGGAGTCGCTCCAGCCCGGGAGTTTATGACCGGCCTGGTCAGCATGAGACCCCTGTCTCTACTTTTAAAAATAAAAATAAGATATTTTGGGCAGAGAGAAGTGCCTGTGCAAAGGCCCTGAGGTGAGTGTTTGCCAGGTTTGTTCAAGGAGCAGAGGGGAGGGTGTGAGGGGCAGAGGGCCTGGAGAGTTCATGCTCATCTGAGGGCAATGGGAAAGGGGCGTCACTTGGGCCTCCCACGTGCTGTGAGAAGAGCTCTTCCTTGCTGTCAGTGGGAGGCCTCGAGGCAAGGAAGGTGTGGGGGCCTCACGGCCCAGCTGGTTGGAGAACATCGCAGCTCCAAGGCCCTTCTCCCCCTCCAGCCTCCCTGCCCTTCGCTGTCCTGTCACTGGTGAATGCCACGTATAAGCGAGGATTTTACTGTGGGGATGACTCCATCCTGTACCCCTATTGTTCAGACACCATCACCCTTGGGCTCATGGCCGGGGTCACCAACACAGCCACTGTCATCCTTGTAAGGCAGGAGGGGTTCCGAGGGACAGGGAGAGGGGCGGGATTGGTTACAGCCTTACCCTGGGTTCCTCATGGGGGGTGGCCTGGAGGTCTGTGGGGGGCTGGGGGACACAGCCTTGCCCCGAGTGGTACTTGTGGGTAATAGGAACCCCCTTTTGTTTTTTGAGATGGAGTTTCACTCTTGTTGCCTAGGCTGGAGTGCAATGGCAGGGTCTCCGCTCACCGTAACCTCCGCCTCCTGGGTTCAAGTGATTCTCTTGCCTCAGTCTCCCCAGTGGCTGGGACTCCAGGCATGCGCCATGACACCTGGCTAGTTTTGTATTTTTAGTAGAGACGGGTTTGACCATGTTGGTCCGGCTGGTCTTGAATGCCCGACCTCAGGTGATCTGCCCGCCTCAGCCTCCCACACTGCTGGGATGGCAGATGTGAGCCACCGAGCCTGGCTAGGGCCCTTTTATGGTCCCCAGCTCTGCAGCAGCCTTGGGGAGGCCTGTGGGGAGGACTGAGGCCCAGTGAGGGCCCACGGCCTGAC
>NW_022449692.1:1196-1571 GCF_009761245.1 Sapajus apella | reverse complement strand
CTTGACAATCATTCTGCTACATAGCTCCGTTTTTGTTTTAGAGCCAGATATTTCTCATTAAACCCTGTACTCCCATTCACTCAGGAATATCCAAACGAAGCTTTTTGGAGAAACGTTTTTCTATCTGGCAGAATCTAAAGATAGATGCAACTTCCGAAGGTGAACGAACACACAGTGGAGCAGTTTGAAAGAGATGTTTCTCGTATGATTTAGATGTGATCTTAAAGCTAATTCTTAAGAGTCTGAGTATGGATGGAAATATCTCTTTCCAGATTCTCTAAAGAAACGGTTAGTGAACTGCTACATTCATGCAATTGTTTAACTCTGAAAGTTTAATATACACCTTGACAATCATTCTGCTACATAGTTCCGTTA
>NW_022449692.1:0-1096 GCF_009761245.1 Sapajus apella | reverse complement strand
TGACAATCATTCTGCTACATAGTTCCGTTTTTGTTTAGAGCCAGATATTTCTCATTAAACCCTATACTACCATTCACTCAGCAATATCCAAACGCAGCTTTTTGGAAAAACGTCTTTCTAACTGGCATAATCTAAACATAGTTGGAACTTCCGAAGGTGAACGAACACACAGTGGAGCAGTTTGAAAGAGACGTTTGTCGTATGATTTAGATGCGATCTTAAAGCTAATTCTTAGGAGTCTGAATATGGGTGGAAATATCTGGTTCCAGATTCTCCACAGAAAGGTTTAGTGAACTGCTACATTCACATAATTGTTTAACTCTGTAAGTTTTATATAAACCTGGACAATCATTCTGCTACATAGCTCCGTTTTTGTTTTAGAGCCAGATATTTCTCATTAAACCCTATACTCCCATTCACTCAGGAATATCCAAACGCAGCTTTTCGGAGACTCGTGTTTCTAACTGGCAGAATCTAACCATAGATGCAACTTCCGAAGGTCAACGTACACACAGTGGAGCAGTTTGAAAGAGACGTTTCTCGTATGATTTAGATGGGATCTTAAAGCTAATTCTTAAGAGTCTGAGTATGGGTGGAAATATCTCTTTCCAGATTCTCTAAAGAAACGGTTAGTGAAATGCTACATCCACGCAATTTTTTAACTCTGTAAGTTTAATATACACCTTGACAATCATTCTGCTACATAGTTCCGTTATTGTTTTAGAACCAGATATTTCTCATTAAACCTCGTACTCCCATTCACTCAGGAATATCCAAACGCAACTTTTTTGAGAAACGTGTTTCTAACTCGCAGAATCTAAACATAAATGCAACTTCCGAAGGTAGGCGAACACACAGTGGAGCAGTTTGAAAGAGACGTTTCTCGTATGATTCAGATGCCATCTTAAAGCTAATTCTTAAGAGTCTGCATATGGCTGGAAATATCTCTTTCCAGATTCCCCAAAGAAAGGGTTAGTGAACTGCAACATTCACACAACTGTTTAACTCTGTAAGTTTAATATACACCTTGACAATCATTCTGCTACATAGTTCCGTTTTTGTTTTAGAGCCAGATATTTCTCATTAAACCTTATAC
>NW_022449691.1:965-1571 GCF_009761245.1 Sapajus apella | reverse complement strand
GGGAGGGAGGGAAGGGAAGGGAAAGGAAAGGAAGAAAGAAAGAAAGAGAAAGGGGAAGCAAGGAAGGAAACAGAGAGAGAAAGAGAGAGAAAAAAGAATGAAGCAATCATCTGTGAATGTATGCATTAATAAATTATTGGATAATTGAAAAAACCCCAACCACATTCATGGCATTAGAAAATGTGTTTCTGATTTTTACTTTTTATTATGTCTAATATTTATTTATCAAAATATGTGATATTTTCTGGCCATGCGCAGTGGCTCATGCTTGTAATCCCAACGCTTTGGGAGGCAAGGCGGGAGGATCGCTTGAGGTCAGGAGTTTGAGACCAGCTGGCCAATGTGGTGACACCCTGTCTCTACTGGAAATACAAAAATTAGCTGGGTGTGGTGGCACGCACCTATAACCCCAACTACTGGGGAGGCTGAGGTAGGAGAACTGCTTGAACCTGGGAGGTGGAGGTTGCAGTGAGCCAAGATTGCACCACTGCACTCCAGCCTGGTGACAGAGCAAGACTGTGTCTCAAAAAACAAAAATAATTAAAAAAAAATATTTTTTAACTTCTTTTTTTTTTTTTTTTTGAGACGGAGTTTCGCTCTTGTTAC
>NW_022449691.1:0-865 GCF_009761245.1 Sapajus apella | reverse complement strand
CCATGTTGACCAGGATGGTCTCGATCTCTTGACCTCGTGATTCACCCGCCTCGGCTTCCCAAAGTGCTGGGATTACAGGCTTGAGCCACCACACCCGGCCTTAACTTCTTATTTTTAAACTGTGCACTGTTTTGATCCAATATGTCTAATTTTGATGTAAACTCAATCCACAAGAAGCCTTGAATATATTTGACCCTTGTAAAATAAAAATGCTTTGATATTTGAAGTTATATACGTATTTTTATGGCAGAAGCTTTGATAAGTTGATCAACAAAACTTTTAAGCATAAAGACATGTTAATTAAAATTCTGTGATAAAAGTGGACAAAGGCTAGGCATGGGGGCTCACACCAGTAATTCCACACTTTGACAGGTTGACACGGGATGATTGCTTGGGCCTAGGCATTTGAGACCAGCCTGAGCAACATGGCAAAACCCCGTCTCTACAAAAAATACAAAAATTAGCCTGGTGTGGTGGCACACTCCCGTAGTCTCAGGTACTCGGGAGGTTGAGGCAGGAGGATTGCTTGAGCCTGGGATGTTAAGGCGTAGTGAGCCGTGATTGCACCACTGCACTCCCGCATGGGTGACAGAGATCCTGTCTTTAAAAAAACAAAAATAGCCGGGCGCGGTGGCTCAAGCCTGTAATCCCAGCACTTTGGGAGGCCGAGGCGGGTGGATCACGAGGTCAAGAGATCGAGACCATCCTGGTCAACATGGTGAAACCCCGTCTCTACTAAAAATACAAAAAATTAGCTGGGCATGGTGGCACGTGCCTGTAATCCCAGCTACTCAGGAGGCTGAGGCAGGAGAATTGCCTGAACCCAGGAGGCGGAGGTTGCGGTGAGCCGAGATCGCGCCATTGC
>NW_022449690.1:0-1571 GCF_009761245.1 Sapajus apella | reverse complement strand
CTTCACTGAAATTGTTATCGAGGTAATTGTAGAATCACATGCAATTCTAAGAAATAATATAAGCCCAGTGTGGTGTCTCACACCTATAATCCCAGGATTTTGGGAGGCTGAGGTGGGTGGATCACCTGAGGTCAGGAGATCTAGACCATCTTGGTCAACATGGTGAAACCCGTCTCTACGAAAAAAATGAAAAAAAGTAGTTGGGCGTGATGGTGCCTGCCTGTAGTCCCAGCTACTTGGGAGGCTGAGGGAGGAGAATCGCTTGAACCTGGGAAGCAGAGGTTGCAGTGAGCCAAGAGATTGCACCACTGCACTCTAGCCCAGCAACAGAGCTAGATTCTGACTCAAAAAGAAAGACAGAGAGAAAGAGAGAAAGAGAAAGAGAGAGAGAGAGAGGAAGGAAAGAAGAAAGAAAGAATACAAACTAAGTACAGTGGCTCTCACACCTGTAATCTCAGCACTTTGGGAGGCCAAGGTGGGTGGATCACCTGAGGTCAGGAGTTCAAGACCAGCCTGGCCAACATGATGAAACCCCATCTCTACTAAAAGTACAAAACAAAATTAGCTGGACGTGGTGGCAAGTGCCTGTAATCCCAGCTACTCAGGAGGCTGAGGCAGGAGAATCACTTGAACCCGGGAGGTGGAGTTGCAGTGAGCCAAGATAGTGCCGCTGCACTCCAGCCCTGAGGACAGAGTGAGATTCAATTTCAAAAAATAATGATAATAAAATAATAATAATAATAATATTACAGACAGATCTTTTCTATACTTGGCCCAGATTCCTCCAGTGGTGACATTTTGCAAAATTAAGTCCACTACCACATCTCTGATAGTAACACTGTTACAATCTATCCGTCTTCTTCCCATGGCCCCATTTTACTTTCAGTGTGTGTGAAGTTAACCTGGGTAGGTTTGTGTATCCATCACAGTCAACATACAGACGTTTGTCCACACCACAAGAATGTGTCCTGTGATCTTTCTATAATCACACCCACCACCCTCTAATGCTGCCATCCCCAGAGCCAATCAGGAAGCTTTCTAAAAAGGTGTTTGTCTCCTAGGGATCCCCAGATTCTACTCCGCAGTCTGCTGAGCAAGAAGCCGAAGGGTGGGGTCAGAAATCTGCATACTTAATACGATGCCTAACTGACTCCAGCGCTGAAGGTAGGACTGGTACAAAAATTGAGCCCAGCTGGCTGGACGCAGTGGCTCATGCCTATGATCTCAGCACCTTGTTTTGTTTTTGTTTTTGTTTTGAGACAGAGTCTCACTCTTTCGCCTAGACTGGAGTGCAGTGGTGTGATCTCAGCTCACTGCAACCTCGGCCTCTTGAAGCAATTGTCTGCCTCAGTCTCCCAAGTAGCTGGGGATTACAGGTGCCCATTACCACATCCAGCTAATTTTGTATTTTTAGTAGAGACGGGGTTTCACCATCTTGGCTAGGCTGCTCTTGAACTCCTGACTGAGTGATCCACTCACCTCAGCCTCCCAAAGTGCTGGGATTATAGGCATGAGCCACTGCACCTGGCCTAATCTCAGCACTTTGGAAGGCTCAGGTGGAAGGATCTCTT
>NW_022449689.1:0-1571 GCF_009761245.1 Sapajus apella | reverse complement strand
TGGTTGGTGAGTTCTTACCCATTTTGCAGTTCTGTATCTTTTAAGTGGAGCACTTAGGCCATTTACATTCAACGTTAGTATTGAAATGTAAGGTACCATTGCAGTCATCATGCTCTTTGTTGTCTGCATACTTTGTGTTTTTTTGTTTAGTTTTGTTTTTGCTTTTTACCTTGTATTTTTGTTTTACTGGTTTTGTTTGATTTATGCTTTAAAGAGATTCTGTTTGCATGTGATTCCAGGATTTTGTTTCAAGGTTCAGAGCTCCTTTTAGCAGTTCTTGTAGTGGTGGTTTGGTGATGGTGAATTCTGTCCGTGTGCATTTGTCTGAAAACAACTGTATCTTTCCTTCTTAAGTAATGCTTAGTTTCACTGGATACAAAATTCTTGGCTGATAAGTGTTGTGTTTGAGGAGGCTGAAGACAGGGCACCAATGCTTTCTAGCTTGTAGGGTTTATGCAGGTAAAGCTGCTGTTAATTGGGTAAGTTTTGTTTTATAGGTTACCTGCTGCTTCTGTCCCACAGCTCTTAAGAGTCTTTCGTTCCTCTTAACTTTGGATAACTTGATGGCAGTATGCCTAGGCAAAGACCTTTTTGTGATGAATTTACCAGGTCTTCTTCGTGCTTCTTGTATTTGTGTGTCTAGGTCTCTACCAAGGCCAGGGAAGCTTTCCTCAATTATTTCCCTAAATATGTTTTCCAAACTTTGAGAATTGTCTACCTCCTCAGGAATACCAATTGTTCTTAGATTTAGTCATTTAAAATAATCCCAAGATTTGTGGAGGCTTTGTTCATATTTTCTTACTCCTTTTTCTTTGTCTTTGTTGTGTTGGGTTAATTCAAAGTCCTTATCTTGGAGCTCTAAATTTCTTTCTTCTACTTGTTCAATTCTATTGCTGAGACTTTCCAGAGCATTTCAAAATGTTTCTAAAATATGTATGAAGTTTCCTGAATGTTGGTTGTTTTTCCTTTAAGCTATCTATTTCCTTTAATATTTCTCTGTTCACTTCTAGTATCATTTTCTGGATATTTTTTCACAGGGCTTTACCTTTCTCTGGTCCCTCCCTGAGTAGCTTAACTAGCCTCCTGAATTCTTTTTCAGGTGAATCAGGGATGTCTTCTTGGGTTGAATCCATTGCTGGTGAACTAATGTGATTTTTGTGGGGTGTTGACACGCCTTGTTTTGTTACATTACCAGGGTTGGTTTTGTGGTTCTTTCTCATGGGGCTAGGCTGTGTCAGAGGTAAGGTCTAGAGCTGAAGGCTGTTCCAATTTTTTGTCCCATGGGGTGTTCCTGTGGTGTAGTATTCTCCCCATTTTCCTGTGGATGTGGCTTCTTGTGAGCTGAGCTGCAGCGATTGTTGTCTCTCTTCTGGGTCTAGCCACCCGGTGAGCCTACCTGGTTCTAGGCTGGTACTGGGGTACTGGGGATTGTTTGCACAGTCCTGTGATGTGAACCATCTGTGGGTCTCTCAGCTGTGGATACCAGTGCGTGTTCCGGAGGAGGTGGCGTAGGGTGCAGTGGACCCATGAGGGATCTTAACTTTGTTGATTTAGACTCTATTTTTGTGCTG
>NW_022449688.1:0-1571 GCF_009761245.1 Sapajus apella | reverse complement strand
AGCTAATTCTTAAGAGAATGCATATGGCTGGAAATATCTCTTTCCAGATTCTCCAAAGAAAGGGTTAGTGAACTGCTACATTCACACAATTGTTTAACTCTGTAAGCTTAATATACACCTTGACAATCATTCTGCTACATAGCTCCGTTTGTGTTTTAGAGCCAGATATTTCTCATTAAACCCTATACTCCCATTCACTCAGGAATATCCAAACGCAGCTTTTTGAAGAAACGTGTTTCTAACTCGCAGAATCTAAACATAGATGTAATTTCCGAAGGTGAACGAACACACACTGGAGCAGTTTGAAGGAGACGTTTCTCTTATGATTTAGATGCGATCTTAAAGCTAATTCTTAAGAGTCTGTATGTGGCTGGAAATATCTCTTTCCAGATACTCCAAAGAAATTATTAGTGAACTGCTACATTCACACAACTGTTGAACTCTGTAAGCTTAATATACACCTTGACAATGATTCTGCTACATAGCCCCTTTTTTGATTTAGAGAGAGATATTTCTCATTAAACCCTATACTCCCATTCACTCAGGAATATCCAAACGCAGCTTCTTGGAAAAACGTGTTTCTAACTCGAGAATCTAAACATAGATGCAGCCGCCGAAGGTGAACGAACACACAGTGGAGCAGTTTGGAAGAGACGTTTCTCGTATGATTTGGATGCGATCTTAAAGCTAATTCTTAAGAGTCTGTATATGGCTGGAAATATCTCTTTCCAGATTCTCCAAAGAAAGTGTTAGTGAACTGCTACATTCACACAATTGTTTAACTCTGTAAGTTTAATATACACCTTGACAATCATTCTGCTACATATCTCCGTTTTTATTTTAGAGCCAGATATTTCTCATTAAACCCTATACTCCCTTTCACTCAGGAATATCCAAACGCAGCTTTTTGGAGAAATGTGTTTCTAACTCGCAGCATCTAAACATAGATGCAACATCCGAAGGTGAACGAACATACACTGGAGCAGTTTGAAAGAGACGTTTCTCTTATGATTTAGATGCGAACTTAAAGATAATTCTTAAGAGTCTGTATATGGCTGGAAATAACTCTTTCCAGATTCTTCAAACAAAGGATTAGTGAACTGCTACATTCACACACTTGTTTAACTCTGTAAGTTTAATATACACCTTGACAATCATTGTACTCCATAGCTCCGTTTTTGTTTTAGAGCCAGATATTTCTCATTAAACCCTATACTCCCATTCTCTCAGGAATATCCAAAAGCAGCTTCTTGGAGAAACGTGTGTCTAACTCGCAGAATCTAAACATAGATGCAATTTCCGAAGGTGAAAGAACACACACTGGAGCAGTTTGAAGGAGACGTTTCTCGTATGATTTAGATGCGATTTTAAAGCTAATTCTTAAGATTCTGTATATGGCTGGAAATATCTCTTTCCAGATTCTCCAAAGAAAGGATTAATGAACTGCCACATTCACACAATTGTTTAACTCTGTAAGTTTAATATACACCTTGACAATCATTCTGCTACATAGCTCCGTTTTTGTTTTAGAGCCAGATATTTCTCATTAAACCATATACTCCCATTCACTC
>NW_022449687.1:0-1571 GCF_009761245.1 Sapajus apella | reverse complement strand
GCCTCGGGTTGGGACAGGGTCCGGGACTGGGGCTGGGACATGGAGTTTGGGGTAAAGCTGGGGCTGGGGCTCAGCCTAGGCCTGGATCTGAGACTGAGCCTGAGCCTGAGACATGGAGTTTGGGTAAAGCTAGTGCTGGAGTTCGGCCTGGGCCTGGTACAGGGCCAGGGTCATGGATTTGGAGGTAAAGCTGGAGTTGAGCCTGGGCCTGGACTTTGGACTGGGTTGGGGCCTAGGACATGGAGTTGGGGATAAAGCAAGGACTGGGGCAGGGCTTGGCCCTCAACCAGTGCCTGGGACATGGAGTTTGGGCTAAGTCTTGGGCTACAGCTGGGCCTAGGATATGGGATATGGATATGGATATGGATATGGATATATCCTGGGATATGGAGTCAGGGGGAAAGCTGTGGCTGAGCCTTGGCCTGCGACATGGTTGGGGGATAAGCTGGGTCTGGACCTCGGTCTGGGCCATGGAGCTGGGGATACAGCTAGGGCTGAGGCATGACCTGAGCCTTGGCCTCGGACATGGAGTTGGGGGTAAAGCTGGACCTGGGCCTGGACCTGGGACATGGAGTTGGGGGTAAAGCTAGGGCTGGGCCTGGGCCTGGGGCCAGGCTTTGGGCTGGGACTGGGGCTGGAGCAGGGACATGGAGTTGGGAGTAAAGCTGAAGCTGGGGCTGGGGCTTGGGCTGGGCCATGGAGTTGTAGGTAAAGCTAGGGTTGGAGCTGGGACTGGGCCTGGGCCAGGTCCTGGGACATGGATTTAGGGGTAAAACCAGGGCGAGGCCAGGTCCTGGTCCTGGGTCTGGCCTGGGGCATGTTATGCGGGTGCAGCGGGGGCTGGGGATAGGCCTAGGCCTGTGACATGGAGTTGTTGGTAAAGCTGGGACTGTGGATGGGCCTGGGTCAGGGACTCAGGCATGGAGTTGGGGGTGAAGCTAGGGCTGGGGATGGGCCTGGGCCTGGGCCTAGTCCTGGTCCTGGGATATGGATTTGAGGGTAAATCTGAGGTTGGGCCTGGGCGTGGGACATGCAGTTGTGGGAAAAGCTATGGCTGGGACTGGACTTGGCCTGGGCTTGAGACACGGAGTTGGAGGTAAACCTGGGGCTCAGGCTTGGCATTGGCCTGAGGCCAGGCCTGAAAATGGGACATGGAGCTGGGGGTGAAGCTATGGCTGGGAATGGACCGGGGTCTTGCCATAGGCCTGGAACTGGGACATGGAGTTGGAAGTAAACATAAGGCTGGGACGCGGGCTGGGACTTGGAGTTTGGGGTAAAGCTAGGGCCAGGGCCAGGCCCGGGCCTTTAGACTGAGGCTAGCTAATTACAACCAGGTGAGTAAGAGCACGTGGACGATGCCAGGAAGTTATGGCCAGTCTAGTAAGGCCAAGATTTTTAGGCAAAGTCAAGAAGACTGGGTGAGTAGGACAAGGGGGTTAATAAGGCCAGGTGGATAATGTCAAGTTCGTCACACCATGAGGATAAAATAAGGTGATGAATGCAAACAGGTTAATGAAGTTGGTTGAGTTTGGCCAGGTTGTTAAAACCAGGTAACTAAGTCCAGCTCAATA
>NW_022449686.1:321-1571 GCF_009761245.1 Sapajus apella | reverse complement strand
TCATGGTCTTAATAAGTCATATGGCAAGAATTTGGCAATAAGGGGTTGAATTTCCTCTCATGCTCCCTGACTTAAAGTGTATTGTCTTCCAAGGGTGCAGAGCACGAGGCTGAAGTTGGATTTGAATGGTCTTTAGTGTGTTTCCCAGAGCCTGTGTGGCCCAAACCTCAGGATTTACTTGAGATAACACCTCAGGTGGTATATGTGACAGCTATCCTTAACTTCTTTTTTTTCCCCCCCTTGAGGGGTCAGGAACAAAAGTAACATTTTATCTGCTTTATGAATACACCACTTATTTCTCAAAGACAGAGAAAGAATATTTCCTTCCATTTAGGCATTCCTGAATTGCTGCCCAGTGAACCCTAAGCTCTTGGAGGAGGCCAAGGCAGAGCAGAGCGCTCAGGTGGCGGGTAATGCACTTGACCCTGAGGACCTCAGGTGCCAGGCCCACCAGCCCCCGCCGGCGCCCGAGCCGCCTCTGCAGCGTAGGCGTGGCGCGGGCAGCAAGCAGCTGGACACCCCAGACCAGGCCCGCGCCCCCAGCAGCAGGGATCCTGGGGCCGGGCGCCCCAGCGGCAAAGTCAGGCAGTCGCCCCGCCAGCAGTCACTCCATCTCATCGGTGTGGATGCAGAGTCCCCAGCGCAGGGGCCCAGGATCCGGGGAGGTTTCCAAGAGGAGCGCACCCTCAGGCCAGATGAGCTGTGCACTGCGCGACCCTGATGCCACCCAAGGGAAGCTCCGCCAACCCGCGCCAGGGCCAGAGCTGCACCTGCAAACTGCAAACTGCGCATCCGGCATGGGAAGCAGTGGGGCCGGGCGGGCTGCGCGCCTGCGATCCCGCGCCTATGGTCCTGGGGCCGTCCGAGGGAGCCCAGGAGAACCCGGAGCCCAGGGGCGCCTGTCCAGAGCTGCGGCCCACCTGCCTGCGCACGCGTGGGAGTGGCTTTGGGAGCCGGGGGCCACCACGGGGCAGGCGCGCTGGGTCTGAGAGGTCGCAGGCTGCCAGCTCGCTGCTGAAGGCTGTGGTGGGCCCCGCTGGATCGCGGATTCTAGGCTAGAATGCAGATTTGCGGATTGGGGGTGGTATCAGGGATTTGGGGCTGGGGTGGGGGCGGTGAAAAGGTGACAGGGAGCCGGGCGCGGTGTCTCACGCATGTAATCCAAGCACTTTGGAGGCCAAGGCGGGCGGATCACCTGACGTTGGGAGTTCAAGACCAGCCTGACCAACATGGTGAAACCCCTTCTTAAA
>NW_022449686.1:0-221 GCF_009761245.1 Sapajus apella | reverse complement strand
AAGAACTAAAAAAAAACACGGTGTTTTATACATTATAGGAGGTGCCTAATGAGAACTCATTCCCTCTATCAATACCTGGAGTCATTTTCAGTAAGCGAAGAGTTCTCAGGTAAAACTGCCCGTTTTACGTCGATATCCACCTGTGTAGATCAGTTCTTTACTGAAGGTTCTCAGAGGGAAACTTGGAAGTGGGAGTGGGTTCTGTGTTCTTCAATGGGAAG
>NW_022449685.1:0-1572 GCF_009761245.1 Sapajus apella | reverse complement strand
CTTCCAGACAGCTGAATTGTGTTTTAGAGCAAGATATTTCTCATTACACCCTATAGTCTCAGTCACTCTGGAATAACCAAACAGAGCTTATAGAAGAAACGTGTTTCCAACTCCCTGATTCTAAACATAGATGCAACATCCCACGGTGAACGAACAAAGGGCAGAGTTGTTTGTACTAGACGTTTCTCCTGTGTTTTAAACGCAGTCTTCCTGCTTGTTCTCATATGCCTGTATCTGTCTGGAAATATCTGTTTCCAGATTCTCCAAAGAAAGGATTTCTGAACTACTGCACACACACATCAGTTTAACTCTGTAAGTTCATTCTACAGCTTAACAACCATTCTACTAGATAGCTACGTTTTTGTTTTAGATCAAGATATTTCTCATTACAGCCTACAGTCTCATTCACTCTGGAATATCGAAACGCAGGTTTTAAAAGAAACGTGTTTCTAACTCGCTGAATCTAAACATAGATGCAGCATCCTAAGTTGAAAGAACACAAAGCAGAGAAGTTTGAAATAGACGTTTCTCATGTGTTTTAAAAGCAGTCTTCCTTCTAGTTCTCATAAGACTGTATATGTCTGGAAATATCTGTTTCCAAATTCTCCAAAGAAAGGATTTATGAACTGCTACACAGACACATCCGTTTAACTCTGTAAGTTGATTCTAAAGCTTAACAACCATTCTGTTAGATAGCTGCGTTTTTGTTTTAGAGCAAGACATTTCTCATTACAGCCTATAGACTCAGTCACTCAGGAACATCCAAGCACAGCTTTTAGAAGAAACGAGTTTCTAATCCCTGAATCTGAACATAGAGGCAACTTCCTAAGGTGAGCGAACACAAATCACAGCCGTTTGAAATGGAGGTTTCTCCTGTGTTTTGAACGCAGCCATACTGCTAGTTCTTTTATGCCTGTGTATGGCTGGAAATATCTGTTTCCAGAATCTCCAAAGAAAGGATTGCTGGACTGCGGCACACACACTTCAGTTTAACTCTATATGTTGATTGTACAGCTTGACAAGCATTCTGCTAGAAAGCTGCGTTTTTCTTTTAAAGCAAGGTATTTCTCATTACAGCCTACAGTCTCATTCACTTTGGAATATCCAAACGCAACTTTAACAAGAAACGTGTTTCTAACTGGCTGAATCTTAACATAGATGCAACATCCTAAGGTGAACGAACACAAGGCAGAGCAGTTTGTACTAGACGTTTCTCTTGTGTTTCAAATGGAGTCTTACTGCTAGTTCTTATATGCGTGTATATGGCTGGAAATATCTGTTTCCAGATTCTCCAAAGAAAAGATTTCTGAACTGTTGCACACACACATCACTTCAACTCTGTAAGTTGATTCTATAGCTTAACAATCATTCTGCCAGGTAGCTGCGTTTTTGTTTCAGAGCAAGATATTTCTCATTACACCCTATAGTCTCTTTCACTCTGGAATATCCAAACGCAGCATTTAGAAGAAACGTGTTCTAACTCGCTGAATCTAAACATAGAAACAACTTCCTACGGAGAATGAGAACAAAGCAGAGCAGTTTGAAATGGACGTTTCTCCTGTGTTTTAAATG
>NW_022449684.1:0-1572 GCF_009761245.1 Sapajus apella | reverse complement strand
AAGGGAGGGAGTTGGGCAAGATAAAAAAAAAAATCAGACTTTAGCCCCCTTTCACCACCGTTGACCAAAGTAATTCTACAGAATGCATGTGCAGGCCAACGAACAGAAGCAGGTGCCAGACACAAGGAAAGTTCATTCCTAGACTTTTCGGATTTAGCCATGTGGCAAAGTCCCACGGGGCTAAGAAGGCTCATTCTGAGAGTAGTCGGATTGGTGGCAATAGTTTTCAGTCTTAGCGATTTGGATATGGAAAGAGGTGTCCTTCCCTGTAATATATTTCCACAACAGTAATTGCAAATGTTTAAAGCTGTCATATTTCTGCCAATATAATTCCAAATATTTATTATGTATTCCCCCTAATATATTCAAAATTATCAGGCCAGACCTAATGTAATCTTCATTTGTTTAAAGAGCTAGGTGGAGTCAGGCCTAGAGTTTAGAAAAAAAAAAAAAAAGGGTAGATTTATTTTGCAAGCTAGCTACCATGATACCATGATCCAGGTCTTGTGCATTTTTTCTTCTACCGTATCTGGCATAACACCAGTCAGTCTTCTACTCTCACGTCAACTAGAGATCATGGAATTACTCCGTATCTGCTGTCTACATGACTGAATATGGGAAAAGTTAGGGAACCTGAGAGGTGCTTCTCTTCAGCCACACCCTGCCCTGAGAGGGTTGTCTTGGACCCAGGCATGAAATCTGCGGAAGGCATTCTTGGGTCTTTTCTCCTCCGTGAAATTAGTGGTATAGAATGCCATTGTCAATATGTGTGTTTAGTTTGTTTGGAAGTCAATAAAAATCTTGAAAAGATGATGTACTATCTATTGACTCTCATTCCGCGTTTGTTTTTAACTGATTTTCCGAAGGCTTGAACATTTCTTTACTTTGTTAGCAATCCAAACCATTAACAAGACTGTTTCTCCGAGACTGAGTTGATTTAGAGGACAGAGGGCCTTGGGAGGACCTTTGACTTCTTAAAAATCCACAAGAGCTGGGAAATCTCCGCCCCACTCTACCAACACACGCACCTAGTCAAATTCTGCCAAGTGAATCAGGCACGTTGAAGACATGGTGAGCATTGCTTGCACCCACGAGTCCCCACTTGACTCACAGCAATGCCAAATGTGTGCTGAAAATTGTCCATGGTCCCCATGAAGCCGCTTCCGGCTGTGCACACGAAAACTAGGCACAGTTTCATTTGCCAAATAGACCCCGGTAAAGCTGAAGTACATTCTCAGATCTAGAGTATACTTCCGAAGTCAAAGATTCATCCCATCTTCTTTTCAGATGCCTGAGCACTGGACCTTTCCAGCACTCCCCACATGAGCCTAAGAGTAGGTGAAGTTGAGAATCACTGAAAGAACGAAGCAAGGATAACCCACCATGCACAGACTGTCTCCGTCCTCTGCCCTCAGAAGAACTCTGACCAGGATTCCACACCAGGAGGCCTCTGAAATGAGAGAGATTTTTCTGAAAAAGAACCAATGGCTGCTCCCTTTGCGTTGCTATTCAGGGTCATTATCTTCATTATCTAACATCACCTGGAAAGTATCAGTATCCAGAATCAATAAG
>NW_022449683.1:0-1572 GCF_009761245.1 Sapajus apella | reverse complement strand
GGCTTAGCTCACCTATCTAGCAGTTTCTGAGCCTGGGCTTTGGAGACAGATGGGCTTGGATGTAAATCCTGGCTCTGCCATTATGAGGCTTTTAACACCTCTGTGCCTAGTTCTCCCTGTAGGTAAAGCTGGAAGGATGCCTAACTCCCGAGAATGTGGTAAGTGGATTAAATGGAAGGTGTGTGTAAAGAGCTCAGCACAACTCCTGGCACACAGTAAGTACACAATAAATTGTGGCCACCAGAGAGGCAATAGGGCAGGGACAAGCTTCCTCTGGTGTCATCTCCCTCTGGTAGAGGGAGCCTGGCGCACTGTCCACAATGGATTCTGAGCAGGCCCTGAGCTCAAGGGAAAATACAGCTAGTGCTCGACTTACGACCACAATTGGTTCCGACAGACCGGTCATAACACGATTTGGTCGTAAGTTGAGTAGGCTATATGTACAGTACTGTGAAATGATAACTTCGTATCACGTGCAATCACATTCACTTTCTTTCCTCCTTCGTACTGCTTAATTACTTTCATTTTCGTGTCGAGATCGATGGCCTTTCTTTCCTTCTTGACAGGCTGAGGTGTAGACAAAGACTATTTCCTCTTGGTAGACATCTTGGGAGGGGTTTGATGAAAAATATCCAAGACACAAAACACAAATTGCTGTGCCGACTCTGGGATAACAGTTGAAATGGTGCATGCGGACATGGTAGTGCTGCCGGAAGCTAGTCCGCACTGTCGTACGCCCAGCTGGGCAACGTTTGCGCTGCCAGACGCGGAGCAGTCGTGGCTAGCGATTGTGATCTTAAAGTCGAATGGTCGTAAATTGCATAGGTCGTAAATCGATCAATACCTGTAATCCCATGATTGCAAAGTTGAGAGCTGGGAAAGTTAAATGCTGCCATCTGCTGGTCATTTCTATGTTAACAGCATCAAAGTAGGCATGGTTTTACAAAGCTCTTTTTTAAACTCATTAAAGACCCGGAGGGAGGAGATGGCATTTACTGAGCACCTTCTGTTTATAAGGAACTGTCTTCAAAAGTGCTACAGGTACAGACATAAATGAGCCCTGGATGCTGCTGTTAAAGAGAACATAGATTCCAGAGAGCCAAGGCTGCATCTTAATGACTGCATGCCTTAAGCTCATCCTTCAGCCTCTCTGAACTTGAGTTTTCTGAGGATCCAGAGGAAGGGCCTTAAAAGATGAAGAGGATGTTGGCAGATGGGTATGAGAAGAAAAAGAGGAGGGCATCCTATGCAGACAAAGAGGAGGGTTTCAAGGGAAGCCCTGACATGTGTCTCCTTCCCTCATCCCCTTGTTGGTGAAGCCAAGGGCTGAGTTCCTGATCTTTAAGCGCCTGTCTGCCTCTGACTTCCGGTCAGGGGAAGGGACAGAGTGTTTGGAAAGACTTCTTAAAGGAAGAGTGAAACAAGCACATGGGTCATAGTTTCCACCAACTTTAAGAAATAGAACCATGTCATTACCTGTAAAGTATTCTACAATTTATTACACATTATTATGTAACTTATTTACAACATCCTACGGTTTGTGGACATTTAAATTATTTACCATTTTCTCCA
>NW_022449682.1:0-1573 GCF_009761245.1 Sapajus apella | reverse complement strand
CCTGGAATCCACTGGGCCCAGGATGGAGCCGCAGGGCAGCTGGCACCGGGGTTGCTTGTCTTGTCACACCCTTTGCTCTGGCCTGACAGCCTTGTCCTGAGCCCCAGGCTGCAGTCAGGCCCAGCTTGTTCCCTGTGTCAGGCCTGCCAGGTGTCCTCCTGCCCAGTCCTCCCACAGCTCAGGCAAAACCTGGCAGGGCCTGTTCATTCACGTGCTGACAACCGCAGCCTCACCTGAGGATTAAGGCAGTGGCACAAGGGGCTTTCCCTAGAGTCCCATTACAGCGTTTCTAAGCTTTCAGAAGCTTGTGGGATTCTTGTGAGGGTTGAGTATTTTCCAGGCCCCTAAGGTCATCCCAGGCATACAACAGTCACTCAATCTGTGACATCAGATGTCATCGTGTCCCACAGGCCTCAACTGAGCCCCAGGCCTGTGGCAGGTGCTGACCACCTAGGGTGCGACCCATGGGTTTATGGAGGGCTTGGCAGTGCAGCCCTGCCCTTCCCTCCTGTGTTTTTTTGTTGGAGAGCAGTGGGATTGGTGGTCAACAGGGAGAAAAGACATGGGATTCATCAGAAGAGCAGAGACAGGCCCTAAAGGGGGAGGAGGGAGGGAATCACATACTGTGCACAACGTCCTGGAGATGGTGGCCACCTCTTGGAGGAATGGGATGACGCAGCCTTGGCCTTCCCTGCCTGGGCACAGTTACAGGATGTGAGGGCTGGAAAAGTGTGTGGGAAGACAGAGCTCCTCCCTCGCTGTAGGAAGTGATCCAGGCTGCGGAGAAGGCTCTGGAGACGAGCCTGTGGGGTTGGCTCCGCAGCCTCAGGACGGCAGGGCCCGAGTGCCTCCTTGACTCTCACTCTCCCCTTTCCTTCCCATGGCCACCCCATCACCGCTGCTGCTCCTAACACCCTGAAGCTGCTGGAGCAGATATGGAAGAGTCCAAGAGTGCAGACGACCATCAGCGTGTAATTATCTCCTTCCTCCCCTCTCTCACCCCTGACTCATGAGCTCCTCTAGCTCTGGCCCTCTCCCTCTTCCCGTCTCTTATCATCCTCCTGAGGGACGTGGTCTCATCATGGCAGTCAATGTTCTGGGTCTTCAGTGCCTGTAAAGTCCCTCTGCAGCCCTCTTGCCCACAGTCTTGGCCTTGCCCTGACTCCTGACCCCCAGGCTGCAGCGCTGAATCCTGTCGAGCAACTCCACAGGGTCCAGGCAGGAAGCCGGGCTGGGGTCAGAAGAGCCTGGCCCACCCTACTGGAGAGGTTCCCAGTGACGTCTGGGTCTGCTCTGGGGACCACCCCCTAAAGCTGCACTGGGGACTCTGGACATGCACAGTTGTTTTCTTCCTCTCAGATGCCAACAAGTCCTTTCCAGGCACCTGTGGAAAAAGCAATAGAGACAAAGCCTGAACGGGCAGAAGAAATGTGAGTGTGCAGGGGCGGCATGACCGGGGGAAGGCAGACAGTGCCCGTGTACCCGTGTCTGCCCCACTCTCTTGCTATCCCATCAGGACACCTGGTGAGTTCAAGGAGGATGAGGATGCTGAGGAGCCTCACCTGACCTGTTG
>NW_022449681.1:0-1573 GCF_009761245.1 Sapajus apella | reverse complement strand
TGAAGTGCAGTGGTGTGATCTTGGTTCACTGCAACCTCTGCCTCCCAGGCTCAAGCGATTCTCCCACCTCATTCTCCTAAGTAGCTGGGATTACAGGCACTCAACATCACACCTGGCTAATTTTCGTATTTTTAGTAGAGGCAGTGTTTCACCATGTTGGCCAGGCTGGTCTTGAACTCCTGACCTCAGGTGATCAACCCCCCTCAGCCTCCCAAAATGCTGGGATTACAGGCATGAGCCACCGCACCCATCCTGCTTTCTTGCATCTTCTCATAATTCCTCATCGAATGCCAAATACTGCATGTAAAAAAACAAACAAAAAAAAAAAACGCTGCAGGGGTCTAAAATAAATAAAAATTACCCACCAAAGAATGGCAGGACCCTCCTGGCAGGCCCTAGAGGCAGGCTGTCATGTAGCATCATCTGTAGTTGAGCTGGATGGGAGTTCTGTTACACCGTTAGTTGAAGCTGGCTCACAGCATCTTTTGAGGGTAGTATCAGGACGTTCTGCTTTGCAGACCTTGTGATGGGAGCAATGAGAAGACTCTGCAGATGTCTTTTGCTTTATAATAGAGCTACCAAGCTTTCTAAACCACACTGGCTTTTTGCTCACTGTCTTTTCTGTCCAGGTCCACAATGGCTTTCTGGGTTTTCAGGAGGGCTCCTTCCATTCTGTTTCTAGTCCTCAAAAAGCAGGTGCAGGAGGGACCTCAGCTATAGAGGGAGGGTCTCAGAGGGGTTTCTCTCAGCTCTCCTGCCCTATCCTACCATCACCCTACTAACTGCCTGCACCCACTTAAGGTCCAAGGACTAACATAGTGGTGGGTATGGCATGATCTTCAGCTGGAGCTTTTTTGAAATGTGAATCTGTCACAGTACCTGTTAAAAGTTTGTTCCCGCTGGGTGAGGTGGCTCATGCCTGTCTTCCCAGCACTTTGGAAGGCTGAGGTGAGCAGATCACCTGAGGTCAGGAGTTCGAGACCAGGCTGCCCAACATGGTGAAATGCTGGGTCTGCTAAAAATACAAAAATTAGCCAGGCATGGTGGCACACACCTGTAATCCCAGCTACTCAGGAGGCTGAGGCTAGAGACTTGCTTGAACTCAGGAGGCAGAGGTTGCAGTGAGCTGAGATTGCACCATTGCTTTCCAGCCTGGGTGGCAGAGTGAGGTTCCATCTCAGAAAATGAAAAAAAAAAGTTTGTTCCGGTTGGGCAGCCTCCACCTGAAGCCCATGTCTACCATGAATAAAAGCTCCTGGGAGGCTCTCCTCTCCTAAGAAGGCCTCATCACTTTGTAGAATTTACCTCTTTTAGATTTCTTTGATTTCTTAGCTCTTTGATGGATTAAAAGATAAAGGAGGCTGGGCAGAGGTATCTGGGATAGGAAAGATGTCCACTCCAATTAGGAAAGCACCTGGATGAGTTCTGGCTAGTCTAGAGAGGAGCTGATGGCCATTCTTGGGAGGTTTCCTAGTAGGGCTCACACCTGTAATCCCAACACTTTAGGAGGCTGAGGCAGGAGGATCACTTGAGGCCAGAAATTTGAGACCAGCCTAGGCAACATGGTAAGACC
>NW_022449680.1:0-1573 GCF_009761245.1 Sapajus apella | reverse complement strand
CGGTTTCTGAACTGGTACATTCACACATCTGTTTAACTCTGTAAGGTGAATGTACACCTTGACAATCATTCTGCTAGATGGCTCTGTTTTTGCTTTGCAGCCAGGTATTTCTCATTACACCCTATACTGCCATTCACTGAGGAATATCCAAACGCAGCTTTTAGAAGCAACGTGTTTCTAACTCTCTGAATCTAAACATAGATGCAGCTAAATAAGGTGAATGAACACACAGGAGAGTAGTTTGAAGGACACGTTTCTCCTGTGGTTTAGATGTGATCTTACCGCTAACTCTGATGTGCCTGTATATGGCTGGAAATATCTCTTCCCAAATTCTGCAAAGAAACGGTTTCTCAATTACTAAATTCTCACATCTGTTTAACTCTGTAAGTTGAATAGACACCTTGACAATCGTGCTGCTAGAAAACTTTGATTTTGTTTTAGAGCCAGATATTTCTCATTACACAGTATACACCCTTTCACTCAAGAACATCCAAACGCAGCTTTTAGAAGAAACCTGATACTAAGTCTTGGAGTCTAAACATAGATGCAACTTCCTAAGTTGAAGGAAAACCCAGCAGAGCAGTTTGTATGAGACGTTTCTCCTGTGGTTTAGATGCAATATTACCATTAATTCTAACGTGCCTGTATGTGGCTGGAAATATCACTTTCTAGATTCTCAAAAGAAAGTGCTTCTGAACTGCTACAATCACACATCTGTTTAACTCTGTATGTTGAATATACTTATTGACAATCATTCTGCTAGATAGCTCCATTTTTATTTTAGAACCAGATATGTCTCATTACACCCTATACTCCCATTCACTCAGGAATACTCAAACGCAGCTTTTGGAAGAAACGGGTTTCTAACTCACTGAATCGAAACATAGATGCAGCTTCCTAAGGTGAATGAACACACAGCAGAGCAGTTTGAAAGAGACGTTTCTCCTGTGGTTTAGACGCGATCTTACCACTAATTCTTATGTGCCTCTATATGGCTGGAAATATCTCTTTGTAGATTCTCGAAAGAAAGTGTTTCGGAACTGCTACATTCACATATCTCTTTAACTCTACAAGGTGAATATAAAGCTTCAAAATAATTCTGCTAGGTAGCTTCGTTTTTGTTTTTGGGGCCAGATATTTCTCATTACACCGTATACTCCGATTCACTCAGGAATATTCAAATGCAGCTTTTATGGGAAAAGTGTTTCCATCTTGCTGCATCTAAACACAGATGCAACTTCCTAACCTGAACGAACACACAGCAGAGCAGTTTGAACGAGACGTTTCTCCTGCGGTTTAGTCTCGATATTACCGCTAATCCTTACGTGCCTGTATATGGCTGGAAATATTTCTTTCTAGGTTCTCAAAAGAAAGAGTTTCTGAACTGCTAAATTCGCACATCTGTTTATCTCTGTAAGTTGAATATACTCCTTGACAATCATTCTGCTAGATAGCTCCGTTTTTGTTTTAGAAACACATATTTCTCATTACACCCTATACTCCCATTCACTCAGGAATATCCAAATGCAGCTTTTAGAAGAAACGTGTTTCTAACTCGCTGAATCTAAACATA
>NW_022449679.1:726-1573 GCF_009761245.1 Sapajus apella | reverse complement strand
CTGTTGTTTAAGTTAATTACACTTACAGCCAATGCTCTACACAGGTTAAATGTCTAAGCAAACAGGAGAGAGGAGAAAAGGCCAACAAATCAGTCAGATTTCAGCAGCACTCCCAAGTCAAGGACAAAAGTAAGATCAATATCGCCAGGCAATTCATAGCCCAGTTCGGTCCACACTTCTCAGTACTTACTGCTACTGGATGCTCAGCTGAAGATGTAATGCTGGGAACTGAGGGGACTTCAGGCTCTTGGAGAACAGTTTACTTTTTCAGAAAAATAAATGAGGCAGTACAGACAGAACACACAAATAGGAGGTGAAGCAAAGAGAGAGTTGTAGGAAAAGCTAAATGTTCTTGAAATAACTATTCAAAATGGGTACATTTACCTTGCCTTCCTGCATCACCCTGGTAGGGGAAGAGCCTCTTGAGCTGTTGTTCATCATGGCAGCTGTACCAGAACCTGGATCTGTTAAAGACCAGATAGCTTGACATAGGCTTATTCTGACATGTGTACTCTATGAGGAAGATTGAAAAAAAAAATCCTCTCCCCACTTGCTGCAAGGTTTTAGACTCTTTAGACGCTCTGGCTCCCTTACCAGAAGGAGAGGGTTTCCCAGATGCCTCAGCTGCCCATTGAGGATGAGACAGAGGCCCGTCCACAGACCCTAGTGAAAGAAATAACAGAGCCCTTATAAGTATTTTTCAGAAGAAATAACAAATTGTAGACCAGATAGGATTCAAGTCTATCTGGAAAGCAACATTAAAAATGGGTCTCCCGATACTCATGAAGACAAATCATTTATTATTTATTCACGGACATAAAGAATTAAAATAAGAAATGCCGGGCGC
>NW_022449678.1:0-1574 GCF_009761245.1 Sapajus apella | reverse complement strand
ATTTCAGCCTGGGCAACAGACCCTGTCTCTGAAAAAAAGTAAAGACATTGTGAGCTGTCTGCGTGGACTCTGTGTCTCATGAGATCCATGTCCTGTCATTTTTCTAAATGGCATCTCCATTTGGTTTCTCATGAACGTGTGTCTGGTATTTCTTTTCTATCCTTTTACTTTCAGCTTTTCTGTACCTTCTGCTGAAATTATGGCTTTTGTAAATAGTCTATGGTTATTTATGGACTGACTTCTTTTTACCCCTCTGCACTATTTGTCTTGTCATTGGAGTGTGTGAGTACATTATGTTTAGTGTCATTGTTGGACTCATTGGGTTTAAGTCTGTACATTGTCATCTGCTGCCTTCTAATACTATCTCTTTTTCACTCAACCAGTTTTCTTCTGTTGCCTTCCATAGATGAATAAAAAACTTTGCATTATTGTGGTCTCCTAAATAACTGTTCTAGTTACAACTTCTCTTATTATTTCTTTAATTATCTGAGAAAGCACAATAATCCGTGACTTATTATAACCAACAGCAGACCATAACTTCCCTGACTTCCACCTACCTGTGCAGACAGCCCAGCGGAGAAGCAGCGTTCTGGCTCTGAGACACAGGGGGTGGAAGCAGGAGAGTAACTGGGTGGTGAAGCTGTAGCTGCAGAGGCATCCGGGCCCCTCACCTGCACTCCTCGTAGATGTCTCCTCCACTGAATGCCTGCGATGCCCTCTCCTCCGTATGCTCCTGCCAGAGTCTCCCCGTCTCCACGGACAGCAGCTCCACCCTTCTACTCACTCAGTCCAACACCGTGAGTGTCCTTGATTCTTCTTTCTCACACCACAGATGCAATCCATTAGCAAGTGCTGTGAAGTCCATCTTCAAATTCATCCGGAATCCCATCACTTCCCACCATTTCCCCTGTTCTCACCCCAGTCAAGGTAACCAGCGTCTCCATCCTGGAATACTGCGCTCAACATTTCCCTACTGCCTCACTTGTCCCCCACCTCTCAATTCTGTTCTCAGCACAGCAGCCAGAGAGAAGCTTTCAAAGTATAAGTCCCACCATGTCCCACTTTTCAAAACTGTCCTCTAACTCCCCATGTCATTCAGAGCAAATGTGAAAACCCTTCCCACACCCTCCAGGCCTACCTGCTCTGGCCACACCTCTGACCTCATTTCAGTTTCTCTGTCCAGCCCTTCTGGCCTCTTCCTCCTTCCAGGAACACAGACACTTTCCTGCCCTAGTGCATCTGCACTGAAGCTTCCTGACTGGAAAGAGCTTTCCCAGTCATCCTTGGGGACAGCTCCTCACATCCCTCAAATCTTCACTCAAAGGTCAAATTTACAAGGCCCATGCTGACCACCCAGCACAGCAGCCACCCCCCTGTCCCCACAGCCCACACTCTGGGTCACCTGCCCCACAGCATTTGCCACCTGCTCACTCAAGCATTTTCTGTTCTTTGCTTATACTATATCTATCATCTGCCTACAGAGGTGTCCAATCTTTTGGCTTCCCTGGACCACATGGGAAGAAGAATAATTGTCTTGAGCCACACATAAAATACACTAAAGACAGCTGATGAGC
>NW_022449677.1:0-1574 GCF_009761245.1 Sapajus apella | reverse complement strand
ATGCTTCGGCTGTTAAAAACAAGCCTGAACTAGACCACTGGCCGACACGAGGCCACCCCTCCTGCTGTCTCCTTGGTTTTGGACACCATCTTGCCTTTCACATCTGGGGGCTTCCCACTCAAGGAAGGGGACTGTGCCATGTCTATCACAAAGAATCTCCCTAAAGTCATAGGAACCTCTTTCTTCTGCATGGGGGAACGCTTGGTACAGGGATCTGAGGCAGCTGTCTGGGTCTGCCCTTTCTTTCTCTCAGGCTGGGGCCTTCCCCCATGCCCAAGCCAGCCCTGGCTGCATGCACTAAAAGCCTGATTTCCTTGGCCTGCTGGGCACACTCGTGGGTTCTGTGTGTGTCCCCATAGGCCAGGCTGAGGGGCTGGCAGCAATCATGTCTGTGTGGTAGTTGTCTCCGAGGGGGTTTGTGAGCAGGGGGTCAGCGAGTGAGGGCACATGTTGTGCCCAACCCTAGTAGGGTTGCAGCTCCGGGGGCAGTGAACAGGAACAGGGTGAGGTGGCTGACTAGACTGTTCTAGGGGGACCCAGCAGCCTTTGGCCCAGGGTTTAGGCATTCCTTCACTATCCTGGGGTGGACACTAGTCTGTGCTGCCTTACGTTGGCATTGGCCAGGGCACTGGGGACATTGATAAGTTTCTGCAGAGAACAACTGATGTTTGTACTCTCCTGCAGCCACGCCCCCTCACGTGGATTGGATGCCTGCTCTGAGCCAGCCGGGTCGTCTTGGCTGCCTAGACAGCCTGTCCTTCCTGGAACCGACTCCTGCTGCTTCACAAAGCTGTGGGGGCGGGGTGAGGGGCAGAGGTGAGGGGCGGCGGTGAGGGGAAGCTGGGCAACAGGAGCTCTGGCTTCAGGCTCTGTCGTTTATTTTCTGGAATTTCTGCATCTTTGAAGACACAGCTCTGGAACACTGTCAGTGGGGTCATTAAAGATGTCATGACCCGCAAGGAAATGCTCGGGGTCACCTACCCCAGCTGTGCTTGCACCAAAGAGGGCCCTGTAGCAGCCCCAAAATGGAGAGCTGTCCTGTGTTCTTCCACTTTCTTCTTTATCCAAAGTTTATTTTGTATCAGAATTATATGGCAATATTTTGCCGAAGTTATACATGCAGTTAGTACAGGGCTTGTGAGGAAAACAGGTGACCTCTCACTTTTCACAAACCCTCTGATTTCTGCCCCAGGAGCTTCTGTTTTTAGCCATTTCATAGTTTTACCTGTATTTAACTTTACGTTTTAAAATTACATAATTATACCTTATGTAATATACATAACACTTCAATTTTAAGGATTTTCTATAGTCTTTAGGCCGCTAGAAAGCAGAGATTTAACTCTTGGAACCTACACACCTCCCAATCTAGTTGCTTCACAGCCTTTTATTACATCAGTTTCAGGGTTTCCATTCTCATGAATGTGTAGATAACATTCACAGCCCAGCCATGTGCCAAACTGTGGCTCCATTTCTTGAGTAAACTTTTTCTTTCTCTAGATTAACAATTGTCTTATCTTTCACTTGCATCAACTTCCAGGCAGCTGCCACTAATTGATTCTTAAGCTCTTTTAAGG
>NW_022449676.1:0-1574 GCF_009761245.1 Sapajus apella | reverse complement strand
TTGAGGCAACAATTAAGAGCTTACCACCCAAAAAAAGCCCAGGTCCACATGGGTTCACAGCTGAATTCTACCAGACATACAAAGAGGAGCTGGTACCATTTCTTCTGAAACTATTCCAAACAATACAAAAAGAGGGAATTCTTCCCAAATCATTTTATGAGACCAACATCATCATGATTCCAAAACCCGGCAGTGACTCAACAAGAAAAGAAAACTTCAGGCCAATATCCATGATGAACATAGATGCAAAAATCTTCAATAAAATACTGACAAGCCGATTGCAACAGCACATCAAAAAGCTTATCCACCATGATCAAGTAGGCTTCATCCCGGGGATGCAAGGCTGGTTCAACATACGCAAGTCTATAAACGTAACTAACCACATAAACAGAACCAAAGACAAAAACCACATGATTATCTCAATTGATGCAGAGAAGGCCTTTGACAAAATTCAACAGCCCTTTATGCTAAAAACACTCAGTAAGCTAGGTATCAATGGAACGTATCTCAAAATAATAAAAGCTATTTATGACAAACCAACAGCCAATATCATACTGAATGGGCAAAAACTGGAAGCATTCCCCTTGAAATGTGGCACCAGACAAGGATGCCCGCTCTCACCACTGCTATTCAATATAGTATTAGAAGTTCTAGCCAGAGCAATCAGGCAAGAAAAAGAAATAAAGGGCATTCAAATAGGAAAGGAGGAAGTCAAATTGTCTCTATTTGCAGACGACATGATTGTATATCTAGAAGACCCCATCGTCTCAGCCCCAAACCTCCTGAAACTGATAAGCAAGTTCAGCAAAGTCTCAGGATACAAAATCAATGGGCAAAAATCACATGCATTCCTATACACCAGTAACAGACTTAAAGAGAGCCAAATCAAGAACAAACTTCCATTCACAATTGCCACAAAGAGAATAAAATACTTAGGAATACAACTAACAAGGAATGTAAAGGACCTCTTCAAGGAGAACTACAAGCCACTGCTCAACGAAATAAGAGAGAACACAAACAGATGGAGAAACATCCCATGTTCATGGTTAGGAAGAATCAATATCGTGAAAATGGCCATACTGCCCAAAGTAATTTACAGATTCAATGCTATCCCCATCAAGCTACCAATGACCTTCTTTGCAGAACTGGAAAAAAACACCTTAAACTTCATATGGAACCAAAAGAGAGCCCGCATAGCCAAGTCAATTCTAAGCAAAAAGAACAAAGCGGGGGGCATCACACTACCAGACTTCAAACTATACTACAAGGCTACAGTAATCAAAACAGCATGGTACTGGTACCAAAACAGAGATATAGACCAATGGAACAGAACAGAGGTCTCGGAGGCAACACAACATATCTACAACCGTCTGATCTTTGACAAACCAGACAAAAACAAGCAATGGGGAAAGGATTCCCTGTTCAATAAATGGTGTTGGGAAAGCTGGCTAGCCATGTGCAGAAAGCAGAAACTGGACCCCTTCCTGACACCTTACACTAAAATTAACTCCAGATGGATTAAAGACTTAAACATAAGACCTAACACCATAAAAACCCTAGAAGAAAATCTAGGC